>NW_024060434.1:0-24641 GCF_016432855.1 Salvelinus namaycush | reverse complement strand
AATCCCTCAGAGCAGAATCTTCATGTTGTTCTAGAATCCCTCAGTAACAGAATCATTCATGTTGTTTCTAGAATCCTCAGAAGGCAGAATCATTCATGTTGTTCTAGAATCCCTCAGAGCAGAATCATTCATGTTGTTCTAGAATCCTCAGAGCAGAATTCATCATGTTGTTCTAGAATCCGCTCAGAGCAGAATCATCATGTTGTTCTAGAATTCCCTCAGGAGCAGAATCTTCATGTTGGTACTAAGTGAATCCCTCAGGAGGCAGAATCAGTCATGTTGTTCTAGAATCCCTCAGAGCAGAATCATCATGTTGTTCTAGAATCCTCAGAGCAGAATCTTCATGTTGTTCTAGAATCCCTCAGAGCAGAATCATTCATGTTGTTCTAGAATCCCTCAGAGCAGAATCGTCATGTTTGTTCTAGTAGTCCGCTCAGAGCAGAATCTCATGTTGTGTCTAGAATCCCTCAGAGGCAGAATACTTCATGTTGTTCTAAGAAGTCCCTCAGAAAAACAGGAATCTTCATGTTGTTCTAGAATCCTCAGAGCAGAAGCACATTTAGATCCCTCAGAGCAGAATCTTCAATGTTGTTCTAAGAATTCCTCAGAGCAGAATCATTCATGTTGTTCTAGATCCCTCAGAACAGAATCATCATGTTGTTCTAGGAATCCTCAGAGCAGAAATCATTCATGTTGTTCTATTCCCTCAGAGCAGAAACATGTTAAGAATCCCTCAGAGCAAGAATCATCATGTTGTTCTAGAATCCCTCAGAGCAGAATCTTCATGTTGTTCTAGAATCCCTCAGAGCAGAATCATCATGTTGTTCTAGAATCCCTCAGAGCAGAATCTTCATGTTGTTCTAGAATCCCTCAGAACAGAATCATCATGTTGTTCTAGAATCCCTCAGAGCAGAATCTTCATGTTGTTCTAGAATCCCTCAGAGCAGAATCTTCATGTTGTTCTAGAATCCCTCAGAGCAGAATCATCATGTTGTTCTAGAATCCCTCAGAGCAGAATCTTCATGTTGTTCTAGAATCCCTCAGAGCAGAATCTTCATGTTGTTCTAGAATCCCTCAGAGCAGAATCATCATGTTGTTCTAGAATCCCTCAGAGCAGAATCTTCATGTTGTTCTAGAATCCCTCAGAGCAGAATCTTCATGTTGTTCTAGAATCCCTCAGAGCAGAATCTTCATGTTGTTCTAGAATCCCTCAGAGCAGAATCTTCATGTTGTTCTAGAGTCCCTCAGAGCAGAATCTTCATGTTGTTCTAGAATCCCTCAGAGCAGAATCATCATGTTGTTCTAGAATCCCTCAGAACAGAATCTTCATGTTGTTCTAGAATCCCTCAGAGCAGAATCTTCATGTTGTTCTAGAATCCCTCAGAGCAGAATCATCATGTTGTTCTAGAATCCCCAGATCAGAATCTTCATGTTGTTCTAGAATCCCTCAGGCAGAATCTTCAATGTTGTTCTAGAATCCCTCAGAGCAGAATCATCATGTTGTTCTAGAATCCCTCAGAGCAGGCAATCTTCATGTGTTCTAGAGATCCCTCAGAGCAGAATCTTCATGTTGTTCTAGAATCCCTCAGAGCAGAATCTTTCATGTTGTTCTAAATCCCTCCAGAGCAGAATCTTCATGTGTTCTAGAGTCCCTCAGAGCAGAATCTTCATTGTTGTTTCTAGAATCCCTCAGAGCAGAATCATCATGTTGTTCTAGAATCCCTCAGACAGAATCTTCATGTTGTTCTAGAATCCCTCAGAGCAGAATCTTCATGTTGTTCTAGAATCCCTCAGAGCAGAATCATCATGTTGTTCTAGGAATCCCTCAGAGCAGAATCTTCATGTGTTCTAGAATCCCTCAGAGCAGAATCTTCATGTTGTTCTAGAATCCTCAGAGCAGAATCATCATGTTGTTCTAGAATCCCTCAGAACAGAATCTTCATGTTGTTCTAGAATCCCTCAGAGCAGAATCTTCATGTTGTTCTAGAATCCCTCAGAGCAGAATCATCATGTTGTTCTAGAATCCCTCAGAGCAGAATCTTCATGTTGTTCTAGAATCCCTCAGAGCAGAATCTTCATGTTGTTCTAGAATCCCTCAGAGCAGAATCATCATGTTGTTCTAGAATCCCTCAGAGCAGAATCATCATGTTGTTCTAGAATCCCTCAGAGCAGAATCATCATGTTGTTCTAGAATCCCTCAGAGCAGAATCTTCATGTTGTTCTAGAATCCCTCAGAGCAGATTCTTCATGTTTCTCTTCTATACAGAATGACTAACATTATTCTGATGTTGGTCCATGTCTTGATTTCAGTATTCTAGTTTTATTGTATTTCAGAATGATGCATGTTTCTCATGTGAGAAATATAAAATAAGGCATGAACCAAGTCTGCTGCTGAGTTATCACCCTTCCCCCTGACCCCTGACCTCTAACCCTGACTTGTTAAAGCCAGTTGCCACATATGGATCCTTTGGTGTTAGACTGGTGATGATTGGGTCCATCCATTAATTCAACACACACAAACATACACACACTTTTACCCTCATCATATTCTGCTGTTACTCTATTCTTCATTTTTAAATGTTTTAAATCTTTATATATAGATTTTCAGATATAACAACAAAAACAGTACAACCCCGGCCCCTCATTCTCCCTCCATCCCCTCCAACCCTCCACTCCCTCCCTCCAACCCTCCCCTCCCTCCCTCCAACCCTCCCCTCCCTCCCTCCAACCCTCCATCCCTCCACTCCCTCCCTCCAACCCTCCACTCCCTCCATCCCTCCATCCCTCCCCTCCCTCCCTCCATCCCTCCATCCCTCCACTCCCTCCCTCCATCCCTCCACTCCCTCTAGCCTCCACCCCATCCTCCATCCCTCCATCCCTCCACTCCCTCCCTCCACCCCATCCACTCCCTCCCTCCACCCCTCCCCTCCCTCCCTCCCCTCCAACCCTCCACTCCCTCCCTCCAACCCTCCACTCCCTCCCTCCAACCCTCCACTCCCTCCCTCCAACCCTCCACTCCCTCCCTCCAAACCACCCACCCACCAAGGCATCCATCCATCCCCTCCCTCCAACCCTCCACTCCCTCCATCCCCCCCCCCCAACCCTCCACTCCCTCCCTCCAACCCTCCACTCCCTCCCTCCAACCCTCCACTCCCTCCCTCCAAACCACCCACCCACCAAGGCATCCATCCATCCCCTCCCTCCAACCCTCCACTCCCTCCATCCCCTCCCTCCAACCCTCCACTCCCTCCCTCCCTCCAACCCTCCATCCCCTCCCTCCAACCCTCCAAACCACCCACCAAGGCATCTATAAAAGTTAAATAGGAAAGTAACAAACAGTAATAGAAACAAAATCAATGGAAAAAAAGTTCAATAGAAATTATTAACACAATTAGCCACTAGAACAGACATGACTGCTTACCAAAATATGCAAGTTACACTAAGTAAAAGACAGGCTCTCCACGTATTGTATTAATGGGGACCAGGTTCAAAATCAAATCAAATATATTTATATAGCCCTTCTTACATCAGCTGATATCTCAAAGTGCTGTACAGAAACCCAGCCTAAAACCCCAAACAGCAAGCAATGCAGGTGTAGAAGCACGGTGGCTAGGAAAAACTCCCTAGAAAGGCCAAAACCTAGGAAGAAACCTAGAGAGGAACCAGGCTATGAGGGGTGGCCAGTCCTCTTCTGGCTGTGCCGGGTGGAGATTATAACAGAACATGGCCAAGATGTTCAAATGTTCATAAATGACCAGCAGGGTCAAATAATAATCACAGTAGTTGTCGAGGGTGCAGCGAGTCAGCACCTCAGGAGTAAATGTCAGTTGGCTTTTCATAGCCGATCATTAAGAGTATCTCTACCGCTCCTGCTGTCTCTAGAGAGTTGAAAACAGCAGGTCTGGGACAGGTAGCACGTCCGGTGGACAGGTCAGGGTTCCATAGCCGCAGGCAGAACAGTTGAAACTGGAGAAGCAGCACGGCCAGGTGGACTGGGGACAACAAGGAGTCATCAGGCCAGGTGGTTCTGAGGCATGGTCCTAGGGCTCAGGTCCTCCGAGAGAGAGAGAGAATTAGAGAGCATACTTAAATTCACACAGGACACCGGATAAGACAGGAGAAGTACTCCAGATATAACAGACTGACCTTAGCCCCCCGACACATAAGCTACTACAGCATAAATACTGGAGGCTGAGACAGGAGGGGTCAGCCTAAGGTTAAGTCTAACTTTTGTCGGGACCCATGCAACAGTGTACCTTCTCCAGAGGCAGAGATGACATCACCTCCTTAACCCACTGCATAAAGGAGGGCGGTTTGTCAGGACCCATCATGCAACAGTGTACCTTCTCCAGAGGCAGAGATGACATCACCTCCTTAACCCACTGCATAAAGGAGGGCGGTTTGTCAGGACCCATCATGCAACAGTGTACCTTCTCCAGAGGCAGAGATGACATCACCTCCTTAACCCACTGCATAAAGGAGGGCGGTTTGTCGGGACCCATCATGCAACAGTGTACCTTCTCCAGAGGCAGAGATGACATCACCTCCTTAACCCACTGCATAAAGGAGGGCGGTTTGTCAGGACCCATCATGCAACAGTGTACCTTCTCCAGAGGCAGAGATGACATCACCTCCTTAACCCACTGCATAAAGGAGGGCGGTTTGTCAGGACCCATCATGCAACAGTGTACCTTCTCCAGAGGCAGAGATGACATCACCTCCTTAACCCACTGCATAAAGGAGGGCGGTTTGTCAGGACCCATCATGCAACAGTGTACCTTCTCCAGAGGCAGAGATGACATCACCTCCTTAACCCACTGCATAAAGGAGGGCGGTTTGTCAGGACCCATCATGCAACAGTGTACCTTCTCCAGAGGCAGAGATGACATCACCTCCTTAACCCACTGCATAAAGGAGGGCGGTTTGTCAGGACCCATCATGCAACAGTGTACCTTCTCCAGAGGCAGAGATGACATCACCTCCTTAACCCACTGCATAAAGGAGGGCGGTTTGTCAGGACCCATCATGCAACAGTGTACCTTCTCCAGAGGCAGAGATTACATCACCTCCTTAACCCACTGCATAAAGGAGGGCGGTTTGTCGGGACCCATCATGCAACAGTGTACCTTCTCCAGAGGCAGAGATGACATCACCTCCTTAACCCACTGCATAAAGGAGGGCGGTTTGTCAGGACCCATCATGCAACAGTGTACCTTCTCCAGAGGCAGAGATGACATCACCTCCTTAACCCACTGCATAAAGGAGGGCGGTTTGTCAGGACCCATCATGCAACAGTGTACCTTCTCCAGAGGCAGAGATGACATCACCTCCTTAACCCACTGCATAAAGGAGGGCAGTTTGTCGGGACCCATCATGCAACAGTGTACCTTCTCCAGAGGCAGAGATGACATCACCTCCAGAACCCACTGCATAAAGGAGGGCGGTTTGCAGACTTCCAGTGAAAGAGGACCAGGCGGCGAGCTAGCAGCGAGGTAGCATTCTGGTCTAGGGGAGGTACCCCAAAAATGGCAGTGATCGGGTTGGGGCTAACAGTTGTATTACACAAATGTGAGAATGCCTCAAAAATGGGGTACCAGAGGCCACTCAAAGATTGGCATGACAAAAGATGTGTCCCACAGTTGCTGGACTGGTGGCATCTCAAACACTTGGGGTCTACATTTGGGTATATTTTTGCCAATCTGTCATTTGAGTAATGGAGACGGTGCAAACCCTTAAACTGAATTAGCCCATGCCTTATGCAACATGATGTGTGGACACGCTCAAAACTTTGTTGCCATATATCATCGGGCAGCTCGCCACCTATGTCCTGCTCCCATGCAGATTTTGTATTTGCAAAGGATGGCAGATTAACGTCCTGTATTATGTCGTATAATCTGGAGATTGTGCCCTTCAGGTAAGGGTTAAGATATAAGCACCTCTCGACTGGTCACTTAGGCTCGAGTGGAAATGAAGGGAAATGTTTTTTGGGCAAAGCTGTGAGTTTGCAGGTATCTAAAAAAGTGGGTATAGGGAATATTATGGTCAACCCTCAGAGTATCGAATGAGACGAATGTGTTGTCAACAAATAGGTCACACAAAAACACCAGACCGTTCCTATGTCAGAACTGGAATGCCGTGTCAATCTGTGACGCTGGGAAGAGATTACTATTTATTTATTTCACCTTTATTTAACCAGCTAGGCTAGATCACCTTTATTTAACCAGGTAGACCAGATCACCTTTATTTAACCAGGTAGACCAGATCACCTTTATTTAACCAGGTAGACCAGATCACCTTTATTTAACCAGGTAGACCAGATCACCTTTATTTAACCAGGTAGACCAGATCACCTTTATTTAACCAGGTAGACCAGATCACCTTTATTTAACCAGGTAGGTCAGATCACCTTTATTTAACCAGGTAGACCAGATCACCTTTATTTAACCAGGTAGACCAGATCACCTTTATTTAACCAGGTAGACCAGATCACCTTTATTTAACCAGGTAGGTCAGATCACCTTTATTTAACCAGGTAGACCAGATCACCTTTATTTAACCAGGTAGGCCAGATCACCTTTATTTAACCAGGTAGACCAGATCACCTTTATTTAACCAGGTAGACCAGATCACCTTTATTTAACCAGGTAGGCCAGATCACCTTTATTTAACCAGGTAGGCTAGATCACCTTTATTTAACCAGGTAGGCCAGATCACCTTTATTTAACCAGGTAGGCTAGATCACCTTTATTTAACCAGGTAGACCAGATCACCTTTATTTAACCAGGTAGGTCAGATCACCTTTATTTAACCAGGTAGACCAGATCACCTTTATTTAACCAGGTAGGCCAGATCACCTTTATTTAACCAGGTAGACCAGATCACCTTTATTTAACCAGGTAGACCAGATCACCTTTATTTAACCAGGTAGGCCAGATCACCTTTATTTAACCAGGTAGGCTAGATCACCTTTATTTAACCAGGTAGGCCAGATCACCTTTATTTAACCAGGTAGGCTAGATCACCTTTATTTAACCAGGTAGGCTAGATCACCTTTATTTAACTAGGTAGACCAGATCACCTTTATTTAACCAGGTAGACCAGATCACCTTTATTTAACCAGCTAGGCTAGATCACCTTTATTTAACCAGGTAGGCCAGATCACCTTTATTTAACCAGGTAGGCTAGATCACCTTTATTTAACCAGGTAGACCAGATCACCTTTATTTAACCAGGTAGACCAGATCACCTTTATTTAACCAGGTAGACCAGATCACCTTTATTTAACCAGGTAGACCAGATCACCTTTATTTAACCAGGTAGGCCAGATCACCTTTATTTAACCAGGTAGGCCAGATCACCTTTATTTAACCAGGTAGACCAGATCACCTTTATTTAACCAGGTAGGTCAGATCACCTTTATTTAACCAGGTAGGTCAGATCACCTTTATTTAACCAGGTAGACCAGATCACCTTTATTTAACCAGGTAGACCAGATCACCTTTATTTAACCAGGTAGACCAGATCACCTTTATTTAACCAGGTAGACCAGATCACCTTTATTTAACCAGGTAGACCAGTTGAGAACAAGTTCTCATTTACAACTGCGACCTGGCCAAGATAAAGCAAAGCAGTGCTACAAAAACAACAACACGGAGTTACACATAAACAAACGTACAGTCAGTAACACAATAGAAAAAGCTATGTACAGTGTGTGCAAATATAGAAGAGTACGGAGGTAAGGCAATAAATAGGCCGTAGAGGTGAAATAATTATAATTTAGCATTAACACTGGAGTGATAGATGTGCATCCTCATACTGTATTTATTTATCTTGCTCCTTTGCACCCCAGTATCTCTACTTGCACATTCATCTTCTGCACATCTACCATTCCAGTGTTTAATTACTATATTGTAATTACTTCACCACCATGGCCTATTTATTGCCTTACCTCCCTTATCTCACCTCATTTGCACTCACTGTATATAGACTTTTCTACTGTATTATTGCATGTGTAACTCTGTGTTGTTTGTGTCAAATTGCTTTGCTTTATCTTGGCCAGGTCGCAGTTGTAAATGAGAACTTGTTCTCAACTGGCCGACCTGGTTAAATAAGGTGATCTGACCTACCTGGTTAAATAAAGGTGATCTGGTCTACCTGGTTAAATAAAGGTGATCTGACCTACCTGGTTAAATAAAGGTGATCTGGTCTACCTGGTTAAATAAAGGTGATCTGACCTACCTGGTTAAATAAAGGTGATCTGGTCTACCTGGTTAAATAAAGGTGATCTGGTCTACCTGGTTAAATAAAGGTGATCTGGTCTACCTGGTTAAATAAAGGTGATCTGACCTACCTGGTTAAATAAAGGTGATCTGGTCTACCTGGTTAAATAAAGGTGATCTGGTCTACCTGGTTAAATAAAGGTGATCTGGTCTACCTGGTTAAATAAAGGTGATCTGGTCTACCTGGTTAAATAAAGGTGATCTGGTCTACCTGGTTAAATAAAGGTGACCTTTTTTTTTTTTTTTTTTTTTTTCTTGGGGGGTGGATCAGCTTAATATTGCGGAAAGAATGTTGCTTCCAAAGTAATTGTCTGCATCATTTCCAATCCCCCATATTTTTTTGGGTAAATATATATATCCATTCACGTATGCATACATATACACATATATACATACACATACCTACATAGACATACATACTTTTTTAAAGAGTATACCTTTATTATTATTCCCCGCAAACCCTACCACCGATCCCCCAATTGGAGTAAACTGATAAACATTTCTGTTTTTACCTTCAATTTATACATCTTATACACATTTTACAGACACAGTCTACTTTATAATAGTTCTCTCTTGTTTGTTCTTAGTCCTTCCTCTATTTCTGTTGTCCATCCAGTTTGATTTCCACTTGTAACTGTGCTATTTCACAATAGCTCCGCACCTATACACATTTCACAGATCCCGTATGCCCTACATTGTTTATCTTGTTATTAGTCCCACCCTTCAGCTCCACTCAACCTTTCCCATCTATCTTCCAACATCATCCATTTCGGATTTTTATTTGCCATATATTTTTCAACTGTGCTGTGATGCTTCACAAAAGATTTGAATCTTCCTATTCTCATAGCTTCCACGGATTGTAAATTAAAAATAAACATTTTTGCTAAAATAATTATTATATTATTGATTGATTGACTATGGCTTTTCAAATCCCCCAGTATTGCTATCTGTAGCGTTAGTTCTACGCAAATGTTGCAATTCTTCAACCATTCCTGGACCTGTGACCAAAAACGAGCTACATGCGGACAATACCAAAATAAATGGTCTAATGACTCTGCCTCCTCACAGCAGAATCTACAGAGCTGGGAAGATTGTATCCCCCATATATATAACATTCTATTAGTTGCAAGAATTTTGTACAATAATTTAAATTGAAAAATTCGAAGTTTTGAATCCGGCGTTGTTTTGCGTATCAATTCATACACCATGTGCCATGGAATGGGTACATCGAAAATCTCTTCCCAACTATTTTGCAATTTATATGGCACAGCTGTAAGTTTTTTGGTCCTTAAATGAAATTGGTATATGTTTTTATTTATCACACTTTTCTTTAACCATTTATGTTCTTTAATATAAGGCCGACATACAAGTTCCTTACTTTTATCCCCTTCCACCTGCCTCTTCCATTTTTGTGGTAATGCTGCAATTAATTGGTTGTAATTTTGGGTAGAGCAGACATTTCCATATGTCTGCGTTAGCTGCATGTGTGACATTACTCCACCAGTCCTATTTATGATATCATTCACAAAAATTATACCTTTTTTAAACATTTCTTCGATAAATACAGTTTTTTTATCAATTACTATATTTGAATTTAACCACAAGATTTGTTGTACTATTTGTTCCGTCCTTTCAGGTGGATTAAACTGAAATTGCAACCAACTTTCTAAGGCTTGCTTAAAAAATAAAGATAATTTGGAGATTATTTCCTTTTCAAGCAACCGAAAGTGAGCAGGTGTAATCTGAATAAAGGGAAAAAGGCCCTTCTTGAACATAGGATGAGACATTCGTACCAATCTACTAGAGAACCAGTTTGGATTTAAGTATAACTTTTGTATGACTGATGCCTTTAGTGAGAGGTCTAATGCTTTAATATTTAATAATTTCTGCCCTCCGAATTCATATTCGTTATATAAATAGGCCCTTTTAATTTTATCTGGCTTGCCGTTCCAAATAAAATTGAATATTTTTTGTTCATATAATTTAAAAAGCAGGTCACTAGGTGTAGGCAAAACCATAAGCAAATAGGTAAACTGTGATATGATTAAAGAGTTAATCAGGGTGATTTTCCCACAAATAGACAGGTATTTTCCTTTCCATGGTAGCAAGATCTTATCTATTTTTGCTAACTTTCTATAAAAATTTATTGGAGTGAGATCATTTCTTTCTTTTGGGATTTGTATACCGAGTATGTCCACATCACCGTCAGACCATTTAATTGGTAAACTACATGGCAATGTAAAATGTGTATTTTTTAGTGATCCAATACGTAATATGGTACATTTATCATAATTTGGTTTTAATCCAGAGAGGATAGCAAATATATCTAGATCCTCTAAGAGGCCGTGGAGAGATTCTAGTTGTGGTTTTAAAAGAAAACATGAATCATCAGCGTACAATGACACCTTAGTTTTTAGGCCCTGGATTTCTAATCCCTTAATATTAATGTTTGATCTAATTTTAACAGCTAACATTTCGATGGCAATAATAAATAGATATGCCGATAGTGGACAACCTTGTTTTACTCCTCTAGATAGTTTAAAACTTTCTGAGATGTAGCCATTATTTACTATTTTACACCTAGGGTTACTATACATAATTTTTACCCATTTTATAAGAGATTCCCCAAAATTGAAATATTCTAGGCATTTATATATAAACTCCAGTCGTACTTTATCAAAAGCCTTTTCAAAATCAGCTATGAAAACCAGGCCTGGTGTCCCCGATATTTCATAGTGTTCTATTGTTTCCAGTACTTGCCTTATATTATCTCCAATGTATCGTCCATGTAAAAAACCTGTCTGATTAGGATGAATAATATCTGACAAAACTTTTTTTATTCTATGTGCCAAGCATTTTGCTAGGATTTTTGCATCACAACACTGAAGTGTAAGAGGTCTCCAATTTTTTAAATGGACTGGATCTTTATATATACCACTTGGGTCCTGTTTCAGTAATAATGATATCACACCTTCTTGTTGCGTGTCTGATAATCTATCATTTATATAGGAGTGGTTAAAACAAGCTAATAATGGTCCTTTGAGTATATCAAAAAAATGTTTGTATACTTCCACTGGTATGCCATCCAGTCCTGGAGTTTTCCCATCCTTAAAGGCCCCAATTGCATCAAGTAGTTCCTCCTCTGTAATTAGGCCTTCACATGAGTCTTTCTGTACAGATGTTAATTTTACATTATTATTAGGGAAAAAATCCATACAATTAGTTTCAGTTAGTGGAGATGGAGGAGCCTGAAACGAAAATATATTCTTAAAGTACTTTACTTCCTCTTTCAAAATATCATTTGGTGAATCATGCGTGACTCCATCATTTGTAACAAGTTTTAATACGTTTTTTTTGGTAGCATTTCTATATTGAAGATTGAAAAAAAATTTGGTGCATTTTTCCCCATATTCCATCCAGTTCGCTTTATTTTTGTAATATATTACACTGGATCTTTCTTGAATAAGTTCCTCCATTTCTTTTTGTTTTTCCTCTAACTTATTCTGTGCCTCTATGGTACCGTTTTTATTGTTATCTAACTGTACTGTTAGTCCTTCAATTTCCTTTGTTAATATGGACTCTTTTGATCGAAATTGCTTTTGTTTTATAGATGAGTACTGAATTGCATGGCCTCTAAAGCCACACTTAAAAGTGTCCCATACAATATGGGGATCTGCTGTACCTATGTTATGTCTAAAAAAGTCAGTTATAAATTCTTCTGTCCTAGTTCTAAACAATTTATCATCTAGTAGGCTTTGATTAAATTTCCAATATCCTCGCCCACGTGGAAATTCTGTAAGAGTAATATATATGCCAATTATGTGATGGTCCGACCGCATTCTGTCCCCTATCAAACACTTTTTAACTTTTGGTGCCAGAGAGAATGATATAAGAAAGTAGTCAAGGCGACTAGCTTGATTAAGCCTCCGCCATGTATATCTCACTAGGTCAGGGTATTTAAGTCTCCATATATCCACTAATTCCAATATATCCATGACATTCCTGATTTCCTTAAGTGCCTGAGGGTGATAGTTTGTAGTGTGATTTCCTTTCCGGTCCATAGAGGTATTTAAGACCGTATTAAAATCTCCCACTATAATAATAGAGTCTAGTGTTGCTTGTAGAGTTGATACATTCTTATATATATTGTCAAAGAAGCTTGGATCATCATTATTCGGACCGTATAGGTTAATAAGCCATATATGTTTATTGTCCAATAACATATTTAAAATAATCCATCTACCTTGAGGATCTGTTTGGACAAGTTGCACATTTGGATCAAAGTTATTATTAATTAAAACCATCACCCCTTTTGAATTTCTTTGCCCATGGGAGAAATATATTTCGCCCCCCCAGTTCTTTTTCCACAAAACTTCATCTAAAACTGTCGAATGGGTTTCCTGTAAACAGTAGATATTATAATCCTTCTCTTTTAGCCAGGTAAATACTGATCGTCTTTTCTTATTATCTGCTAAGCCATTACAATTGTAACTGGCTATACTTATTTCACCACTTACCATAATGAGACACACCTTTCAATTATTTTTATCAAAATATATGTTTGTAAACGTCCTATTAAAAAGTAACATAATGATTGAGTGTCTATATAGTTGTACCATGACATTTGCATCTCCACTAAGCAAACCTCCAATTGGTCCCCACTATTCCACCCGCCAAAAGCCCCCATCTCGAGTTGGGTTGTCATCCCAATGACCGGCAGACCACCCCCGACCCCCCGCATCGCACAGCCCCGGACCGACTGGGATCCATCCTTCGAAAAGTGCACACAGCGCCATCCACCGAACCGAAGCAGATCCATTGCCAAATGCATTTCCATCGCCCTCACCTCTATTTTTATTACATATTGCTGTGAATCATCCTCTATAGTCCCTAACATCTTTTACTTCTTCCTTCGCAACAGTTGTGGGATACACACATACACCCACACACATTCAGCCCTTACCCCCACACAACCATAAGCTCACCCTCTCAACAATTGCACCATCCCAGAGCCCAACTCAAGATGGATCATGATTTACAAATGTACTTGCAGTTGCAGCTGCATGAGAAGGCCTGCAAGACCGCGCAAAAAATGAGCATAAATGTAGAGATTTATTTACCATTGTCACATCCTAAATGATGGAGGTCAAATGTACACCTTCTTCCTGAAACACCCACAATACGGTCATCCATTTTGACCATGTTCCCAAGCATCTCCATGCAGTCCGACTTGATTTCGTGCCACCAGGGCCACAATAATATACCCCCTCTCTGAATGTCCGAGTGTGACCCCCTCCCCATGGGTTACTGCAGCTAGTGTTGCCAGCACTGCCACTGCCTGGGTGGGGGCACCCCACCGGAATCCCCACCGGCTAGGTACAAGGTCGTCAAGGTTCTCATTAGCAGCTTTGAGAATTTCCTTGTTTATTATGCTCTCCCTTTAGGGGGCTTTGGCTTTGCAGGACCAACCCTGCCAAGCAGGCTCAGAATCTTGAGGGGGCAGTGCTGCTCTTGGTCCCTGACCTCATTTTGGCTGCATACAGACCGCTTACAGCATGCACATAAAACAGTTAGGGACTTCTCCTTAGTATCTGGGCCATTCATGTGGGTGTCTAGGGTATAGGGCCATGGACCGTACCATTAAAATAGGATAATAAATAATTAGATATAATTTATTTTAAAAATGTAGTTCCCCATGATAGGACAATAAATAAATAAGACGTATAATTCATTATAAAAGTATATCCATCATCTGAACAACATTGAAAGCCCTCTCATACCCGGCCCACAGCAATACACTGGCTCTGGGATATGCAACTATTTCATTACTCACTCACTCAACTTTCCAAACATAACAAATAAAAATAAACACACACCACACCATCCACACATACTGTGCCTTCTGTTTACTTAGTTTTTATCTTCACTATGTAGAAATAGTGCTTGTGTTCAATTAGTTATATATGAAGATTTATAGAAAAGCTATATTTTGTATTGTATTGTTACAATCAATAACCGGGCTTGAATTGTGTTTATTTTCCTCATCTATGAGAACTTTGTAATTTTTAAAATAACCATGGAGTGGTCTTTGTGTCTCTGAACAACTGGTTATCAATATATAGTTTATCAACGACGAGAGCTACTCGTTTCGCTTTTAATCTATTTTCTTTGAAAATTGGATACAGAACTTTGCGCCGTTCTGCAATTTCTTTCGGAAACTGATCATTCATGCCAATTTTGGTCCCAGCAAGTCTTTTACCCAGGCTTTTAACCATTCTTTTATCTTTAAATGAAGCAAATTTGGCAACGATTGGGCGTTCGTACCTCTGCCCTCTCTGTCCGAGGCGGTGTACACGTTCAAGTTGGATCTTATCGATAACTTCGCGTGGAATCTGAAGCGCTGCAAAAAGGAACTCTCTAACTACAGATTCAGGAACCTCTCCTTCTTTCTCTTGGATACCTGTAAGTACCAAATTCTCTCTCATGGATCTAGTTTGTATGTCTAGTAAGCATTCCTTCAGAACGGTGTTCTCCTTTTTAATTTCATTCATTTCGGTTTCAATTTTATTGACTGTCCCTTTTAGCGCGTGTGTTTCCTTCTCCAATGTCGCAGCTTTTTCATCACTCATCTCTAGGCTTGCCTTCAACTCTTTTATATCTTTACTAACTAATTCAAGTATACCCAGTTTGTCATTTATTGATTTTAACAGATCGGTTTCGACCTTTACCATTGCCGGAGGTGAGAATATTAAATCATCCGTGTCGGTTGAGGAGTCACGTTTTCGTTTTTGAATCGGTTCCCCTGTCTTACTCTCCGTCATGTTTGGGTGTTGCTTGTTTTCGTAATATTTGTCGATAAATGTCTCTAATCTTAGGATTTGTTTTGTGTTATTATCCAGATTGAAGGTTATCACCCACCAGATTATTTAGTGCTAATATTTTAGTCTAATTTAGCAGATATTTCGAATATTATGTTTTATCTTGAGGTGCTCTACATAACTTCGTTCAGTCCGCCATTACCTTTACGTTACCTTTACGTCCGCCGTCCTACGTCCTACGTTCTAATGTCCATTGCTTGTGTTTCTTGACTCAAGCCTAAAGGTGATCTGGTCTACCTGGTTAAATAAAGGTGATCTGACCTACCTGGTTAAATAAAGGTGATCTGGTCTACCTGGTTAAATCAAGGTGATCTGGTCTACCTGGTTAAATAAAGGTGATCTGGTCTACCTGGTTAAATAAAGGTGATCTGGTCTACCTGGTTAAATAAAGGTGATCTGGTCTACCTGGTTAAATAAAGGTGATCTGGTCTACCTGGTTAAATAAAGGTGATCTGGTCTACCTGGTTAAATAAAGGTGATCTGGTCTACCTGGTTAAATAAAGGTGATCTAGTCTACCTGGTTAAATACAGGTGATCTGACCTACCTGGTTAAATAAAGGTGATCTGGTCTACCTGGTTAAATAAAGGTGATCTGGTCTACCTGGTTAAATAAAGGTGATCTGGTCTACCTGGTTAAATAAAGGTGATCTGACCTACCTGGTTAAATAAAGGTGATCTAGTCTACCTGGTTAAATAAAGGTGATCTGACCTACCTGGTTAAATGAAGGTGATCTGGTCTACCTGGTTAAATAAAGGTGATCTGGTCTACCTGGTTAAATAAAGGTGATCTGGTCTACCTGGTTAAATAAAGGTGATCTGGTCTACCTGGTTAAATAAAGGTGATCTGGTCTACCTGGTTAAATAAAGGTGATCTGGTCTACCTGGTTAAATAAAGGTGATCTGGTCTACCTGGTTAAATAAAGGTGATCTGGTCTACCTGGTTAAATAAAGGTGATCTGGTCTACCTGGTTAAATAAAGGTGATCTGGTCTACCTGGTTAAATAAAGGTGATCTGGTCTACCTGGTTAAATAAAGGTGATCTGGTCTACCTGGTTAAATAAAGGTGATCTGGTCTACCTGGTTAAATAAAGGTGATCTGGTCTACCTGGTTAAATAAAGGTGATCTGGTCTACCTGGTTAAATAAAGGTGATCTAGTCTACCTGGTTAAATAAAGGTGATCTGGTCTACCTGGTTAAATAAAGGTGATCTGGTCTACCTGGTTAAATAAAGGTGATCTAGTCTACCTGGTTAAATAAAGGTGATCTGGTCTACCTGGTTAAATAAAGGTGATCTGGTCTACCTGGTTAAATAAAGGTGATCTGGTCTACCTGGTTAAATAAAGGTGATCTGGTCTACCTGGTTAAATAAAGGTGATCTGGTCTACCTGGTTAAATAAAGGTGATCTGGTCTACCTGGTTAAATAAAGGTGATCTAGTCTACCTGGTTAAATAAAGGTGATCTGGTCTACCTGGTTAAATAAAGGTGATCTAGTCTACCTGGTTAAATAAAGGTGATCTGGTCTACCTGGTTAAATAAAGGTGATCTGGTCTACCTGGTTAAATAAAGGTGATCTGGTCTACCTGGTTAAATGAAGTAGATCTGGTCTACCTGGTTAAATAAAGGTGATCTGGTCTACCTGGTTAAATGAAGTAGATCTGGTCTACCTGGTTAAATAAAGGTGATCTGGTCTACCTGGTTAAATGAAGGTGATCTGGTCTACCTGGTTAAATAAAGGTGATCTGGTCTACCTGGTTAAATAAAGGTGATCTGGTCTACCTGGTACCTGGTTAAATAAAGGTGATCTGGTCTACCTGGTTAAATAAAGGTGATCTGGTCTACCTGGTTAAATAAAGGTGATCTGGTCTACCTGGTTAAATAAAGGTGATCTGGTCTACCTGGTTAAATAAAGGTGATCTGGTCTACCTGGTTAAATAAAGGTGATCTGGTCTACCTGGTTAAATAAAGGTGATCTGGTCTACCTGGTTAAATAAAGGTGATCTGGTCTACCTGGTTAAATAAAGGTGATCTGGTCTACCTGGTTAAATAAAGGTGATCTGGTCTACCTGGTTAAATAAAGGTGATCTGGTCTACCTGGTTAAATAAAGGTGATCTGGTCTACCTGGTTAAATAAAGGTGATCTGGTCTACCTGGTTAAATAAAGGTGATCTGGTCTACCTGGTTAAATAAAGGTGATCTGGTCTACCTGGTTAAATAAAGGTGATCTGGCCTACCTGGTTAAATAAAGGTGATCTGGTCTACCTGGTTAAATAAAGTTGATCTGGTCTACCTGGTTAAATAAAGGTGATCTGGTCTACCTGGTTAAATAAAGGTGATCTGGTCTGCCTGGTTAAATAAAGGTGATCTGGTCTACCTGGTTAAATAAAGGTGATCTGGTCTACCTGGTTAAATAAAGGTGATCTGGTCTACCTGGTTAAATAAAGGTGATCTGGTCTACCTGGTTAAATAAAGGTGATCTGGTCTACCTGGTTAAATAAAGGTGATCTGGTCTACCTGGTTAAATAAAGGTGATCTAGCCTACCTGGTTAAATAAAGGTGATCTGACCTACCTGGTTAAATAAAGGTGATCTGGTCTACCTGGTTAAATAAAGGTGATCTGGTCTACCTGGTTAAATGAAGGTGATCTGGCCTACCTGGTTAAATAAAGGTGATCTGGTCTACCTGGTTAAATAAAGGTGATCTGGTCTACCTGGTTAAATAAAGGTGATCTGGTCTACCTGGTTAAATAAAGGTGATCTGGTCTACCTGGTTAAATAAAGGTGATCTGGTCTACCTGGTTAAATAAAGGTGATCTGGTCTACCTGGTTAAATAAAGGTGATCTGACCTACCTGGTTAAATAAAGGTGATCTGGTCTACCTGGTTAAATGAAGGTGATCTGGTCTACCTGGTTAAATAAAGGTGATCTGGTCTACCTGGTTAAATAAAGGTGATCTGGTCTACCTGGTACCTGGTTAAATAAAGGTGATCTAGCCTACCTGGTTAAATAAAGGTGATCTGACCTACCTGGTTAAATAAAGGTGATCTGGTCTACCTGGTTAAATAAAGGTGATCTGGTCTACCTGGTTAAATAAAGGTGATCTGGTCTACCTGGTTAAATAAAGGTGATCTGGTCTACCTGGTTAAATAAAGGTGATCTGGTCTACCTGGTTAAATAAAGGTGATCTGGTCTACCTGGTTAAATAAAGGTGATCTGGTCTACCTGGTTAAATAAAGGTGATCTGGTCTACCTGGTTAAATAAAGGTGATCTGACCTACCTGGTTAAATAAAGGTGATCTGGTCTACCTGGTTAAATAAAGGTGATCTGACCTACCTGGTTAAATAAAGGTGATCTGACCTACCTGGTTAAATAAAGGTGATCTGGTCTACCTGGTTAAATAAAGGTGATCTGGTCTACCTGGTTAAATAAAGGTGATCTGGCCTACCTGGTTAAATAAAGGTGATCTAGTCTACCTGGTTAAATAAAGGTGATCTGACCTACCTGGTTAAATAAAGGTGATCTGGTCTACCTGGTTAAATAAAGGTGATCTGGTCTACCTGGTTAAATAAAGGTGATCTGGTCTACCTGGTTAAATAAAGGTGATCTGGTCTACCTGGTTAAATAAAGGTGATCTGGTCTACCTGGTTAAATGAAGGTGATCCGGTCTACCTGGTTAAATAAAGGTGATCCGGTCTACCTGGTTAAATGAAGGTGATCCGGCCTACCTGGTTAAATAAAGGTGATCCGGCCTACCTGGTTAAATAAAGGTGATCCGGTCTACCTGGTTAAATAAAGGTGATCCGGTCTACCTGGTTAAATGAAGGTGATCTGGCCTACCTGGTTAAATAAAGGTGATCTGGTCTACCTGGTTAAATAAAGGTGATCTGACCTACCTGGTTAAATGAAGGTGATCTGGTCTACCTGGTTAAATAAAGGTGATCTGGTCTACCTGGTTAAATAAAGGTGATCTGGTCTACCTGGTTAAATGAAGGTGATCTGGCCTACCTGGTTAAATAAAGGTGATCTGGTCTACCTGGTTAAATGAAGGTGATCTGGCCTACCTGGTTAAATAAAGGTGATCTAGTCTACCTGGTTAAATAAAGGTGATCTGACCTACCTGGTTAAATAAAGGTGATCTGGCCTACCTGGTTAAATAAAGGTGATCTGGTCTACCTGGTTAAATAAAGGTGATCTGGTCTACCTGGTTAAATAAAGGTGATCTGGTCTACCTGGTTAAATAAAGGTGATCTGGTCTACCTGGTTAAATAAAGGTGATCTAGCCTACCTGGTTAAATAAAGGTGATCTGGTCTACCTGGTTAAATAAAGGTGATCTGGTCTACCTGGTTAAATAAAGGTGATCTGGTCTACCTGGTTAAATAAAGGTGATCTGGTCTACCTGGTTAAATAAAGGTGATCTGGTCTACCTGGTACCTGGTTAAATAAAGGTGATCTGGTCTACCTGGTTAAATAAAGGTGATCTGGTCTACCTGGTTAAATAAAGGTGATCTAGTCTACCTGGTTAAATAAAGGTGATCTGACCTACCTGGTTAAATAAAGGTGATCTGGCCTACCTGGTTAAATAAAGGTGATCTGGTCTACCTGGTTAAATAAAGGTGATCTGGTCTACCTGGTTAAATAAAGGTGATCTGGTCTACCTGGTTAAATAAGGTGATCTGGTCTACCTGGTTAAATAAAGGTGATCTGGTCTACCTGGTTAAATAAAGGTGATCTGGTCTACCTGGTTAAATAAAGGTGATCTGGTCTACCTGGTTAAATAAAGGTGATCTGGTCTACCTGGTTAAATAAAGGTGATCTGGTCTACCTGGTTAAATAAAGGTGATCTGGTCTACCTGGTTAAATAAAGGTGATCTGGTCTACCTGGTTAAATAAAGGTGATCTGGTCTACCTGGTTAAATAAAGGTGATCTGGTCTACCTGGTTAAATGAAGGTGATCTGGCCTACCTGGTTAAATAAAGGTGATCTAGTCTACCTGGTTAAATAAAGGTGATCTGACCTACCTGGTTAAATAAAGGTGATCTGGCCTACCTGGTTAAATAAAGGTGATCTGGTCTACCTGGTTAAATAAAGGTGATCTGGTCTACCTGGTTAAATAAAGGTGATCTGGTCTACCTGGTACCTGGTTAAATAAAGGTGATCTGGTCTACCTGGTTAAATAAAGGTGATCTAGTCTACCTGGTTAAATAAAGGTGATCTGACCTACCTGGTTAAATAAAGGTGATCTAGTCTACCTGGTTAAATAAAGGTGATCTGGCCTACCTGGTTAAATAAAGGTGATCTGGTCTACCTGGTTAAATAAAGGTGATCTGGTCTACCTGGTTAAATAAAGGTGATCTGGTCTACCTGGTTAAATAAAGGTGATCTGGTCTACCTGGTTAAATAAAGGTGATCTGGTCTACCTGGTTAAATAAAGGTGATCTGGTCTACCTGGTTAAATAAAGGTGATCTGGTCTACCTGGTTAAATAAAGGTGATCTGGTCTACCTGGTTAAATAAAGGTGATCTGGTCTACCTGGTTAAATAAAGGTGATCTGGTCTACCTGGTTAAATAAAGGTGATCTGGTCTACCTGGTTAAATGAAGGTGATCTGGCCTACCTGGTTAAATAAAGGTGATCTAGTCTACCTGGTTAAATAAAGGTGATCTGACCTACCTGGTTAAATAAAGGTGATCTGGCCTACCTGGTTAAATAAAGGTGATCTGGTCTACCTGGTTAAATAAAGGTGATCTGGTCTACCTGGTTAAATAAAGGTGATCTAGTCTACCTGGTTAAATAAAGGTGATCTGACCTACCTGGTTAAATAAAGGTGATCTAGTCTACCTGGTTAAATAAAGGTGATCTGGCATACCTGGTTAAATAAAGGTGATCTGGTCTACCTGGTTAAATAAAGGTGATCTGGTCTACCTGGTTAAATAAAGGTGATCTGGTCTACCTGGTTAAATAAAGGTGATCTGGTCTACCTGGTTAAATAAAGGTGATCTGGTCTACCTGGTTAAATAAAGGTGATCTGGTCTACCTGGTTAAATAAAGGTGATCTGGTCTACCTGGTTAAATAAAGGTGATCTGGTCTACCTGGTTAAATAAAGGTGATCTGGTCTACCTGGTTAAATAAAGGTGATCTGGTCTACCTGGTTAAATAAAGGTGATCTGGTCTACCTGGTTAAATGAAGGTGATCTGGCCTACCTGGTTAAATAAAGGTGATCTAGTCTACCTGGTTAAATAAGGTGATCTGACCTACCTGGTTAAATAAAGGTGATCTGGCCTACCTGGTTAAATAAAGGTGATCTGGTCTACCTGGTTAAATAAAGGTGATCTGGTCTACCTGGTTAAATAAAGGTGATCTGGTCTACCTGGTACCTGGTTAAATAAAGGTGATCTGGTCTACCTGGTTAAATAAAGGTGATCTAGTCTACCTGGTTAAATAAAGGTGATCTGACCTACCTGGTTAAATAAAGGTGATCTAGTCTACCTGGTTAAATAAAGGTGATCTGGCCTACCTGGTTAAATAAAGGTGATCTGGTCTACCTGGTTAAATAAAGGTGATCTGGTCTACCTGGTTAAATAAAGGTGATCTGGTCTACCTGGTTAAATAAAGGTGATCTGGTCTACCTGGTTAAATAAAGGTGATCTGGTCTACCTGGTTAAATAAAGGTGATCTGGCCTACCTGGTTAAATAAAGGTGATCTGGTCTACCTGGTTAAATAAAGGTGATCTGACCTACCTGGTTAAATAAAGGTGATCTGGTCTACCTGGTTAAATAAAGGTGATCTGGTCTACCTGGTTAAATAAAGGTGATCTGGTCTACCTGGTTAAATAAAGGTGATCTGGCCTACCTGGTTAAATAAAGGTGATCTGACCTACCTGGTTAAATAAAGGTGATCTGGTCTACCTGGTTAAATAAAGGTGATCTGACCTACCTGGTTAAATAAAGGTGATCTGGTCTACCTGGTTAAATAAGGTGATCTGGTCTACCTGGTTAAATAAAGGTGATCTGGTCTACCTGGTTAAATAAAGGTGATCTGACCTACCTGGTTAAATAAAGGTGATCTGGTCTACCTGGTTAAATAAAGGTGATCTGACCTACCTGGTTAAATAAAGGTGATCTGGTCTACCTGGTTAAATAAGGTGATCTGGTCTACCTGGTTAAATAAAGGTGATCTGGTCTACCTGGTTAAATAAAGGTGATCTGGTCTACCTGGTTAAATAAGGTGATCTGGTCTACCTGGTTAAATAAAGGTGATCTGGTCTACCTGGTTAAATAAAGGTGATCTGGTCTACCTGGTTAAATAAAGGTGATCTGGTCTACCTGGTTAAATAAAGGTGATCTGGTCTACCTGGTTAAATAAAGGTGATCTGGTCTACCTGGTTAAATAAAGGTGATCTGGTCTACCTGGTTAAATAAAGGTGATCTGGTCTACCTGGTTAAATAAAGGTGATCTGGTCTACCTGGTTAAATAAAGGTGATCTGGTCTACCTGGTTAAATAAAGGTGATCTGGTCTACCTGGTTAAATAAAGGTGATCTGGTCTACCTGGTTAAATAAAGGTGATCTGGTCCTACCTGGTTAAATAAAGGTGATCTGGTCTACCTGGTTAAATAAAGGTGATCTGGTCTACCTGGTTAAATAAAGGTGATCTGGCCTACCTGGTTAAATAAAGGTGATCTGGTCTACCTGGTTAAATAAAGGTGATCTGGTCTACCTGGTTAAATAAAGGTGATCTGGTCTACCTGGTTAAATAAAGGTGATCTGGTCTACCTGGTTAAATAAAGGTGATCTGGTCTACCTGGTTAAATAAAGGTGATCTGGTCTACCTGGTTAAATAAAGGTGATCTGGTCTACCTGGTTAAATAAAGGTGATCTGGTCTACCTGGTTAAATAAAGGTGATCTGGTCTACCTGGTTAAATAAAGGTGATCTGGTCTACCTGGTTAAATAAAGGTGATCTGGTCTACCTGGTTAAATAAAGGTGATCTGGTCTACCTGGTTAAATAAAGGTGATCTGGTCTACCTGGTTAAATAAAGGTGATCTGGTCTACCTGGTTAAATAAAGGTGATCTGGTCTACCTGGTTAAATAAAGGTGATCTGGTCTACCTGGTTAAATAAAGGTGATCTGGTCTACCTGGTTAAATAAAGGTGATCTGGTCTACCTGGTTAAATAAAGGTGATCTGGTCTACCTGGTTAAATAAAGGTGATCTGGTCTACCTGGTTAAATAAAGGTGATCTGGTCTACCTGGTTAAATAAAGGTGATCTGGTCTACCTGGTTAAATAAAGGTGATCTGGTCTACCTGGTTAAATAAAGGTGATCTGGTCTACCTGGTTAAATAAAGGTGATCTGGTCTACCTGGTTAAATAAAGGTGATCTGGTCTACCTGGTTAAATAAAGGTGATCTGGTCTACCTGGTTAAATAAAGGTGATCTGGTCTACCTGGTTAATAAAGGTGATCTGGTCTACCTGGTTAAATAAAGGTGATCTGGTCTACCTGGTTAAATAAAGGTGATCTGGTCTACCTGGTTAAATAAAGGTGATCTGGTCTACCTGGTTAAATAAGGTGATCTGGTCTACCTGGTTAAATAAAGGTGATCTGGTCTACCTGGTTAAATAAAGGTGATCTGGTCTACCTGGTTAAATAAGGTGATCTGGTCTACCTGGTTAAATAAAGGTGATCTGGTCTACCTGGTTAAATAAAGGTGATCTGGTCTACCTGGTTAAATAAAGGTGATCTGGTCTACTGGTAAATAAAGGTGATCTGCCTTACCTGGTTAATAAAGGTGATCTGGTCTACCTGGTTAAATAAAGGTGATCTGGTCCTACCTGGTTAAATAAAGGTGATCTGGTCTACCTGGTTAAATAAAGGTGATCTGGTCTACCTGGTTAAATAAAGGTGATCTGGTCTACCTGGTTAAATAAAGGTGATCTGGTCTACCTGGTTAAATAAAGGTGATCTGGTCTACCTGGTTAAATAAGGTGATCTGGCTACCTGGTTAAATAAAGGTGATCTGGTTAAATAAAGGTGATTGGTCTACCTGGTTAAATAAAGGTGATCTGGTCTACCTGGTAATAAAGGGTGATCTGGTCTACCTGGTTAAATAAAGGTGATCTGGTCTACCTGGTTAAATAAAGGTGATCTGGTCTACCTGGTTAAATAAGGTGATCTGGTCTACCTGGTTAAATCAAGGTGATCTGGTCCTACCTGGTTAAATAAAGGTGATCTGGACCTACCTGGTTAAATAAAGGTGATCTGTCTACCTGGTTAAATAAAGGTGATCTGGTCTACCTGGTTAAAGAAAAGTGATCTGGCTCTACCTGGTTAAATAAAGGTGATCTGGCCTACCTGGTTAAATAAAGGTGATCTGGTCTACCTGGTTAAATAAAGGTGATCTGGTCTACCTGGTTAAATAAGGTGATCGGTCTACCTGGTTACAATAACGGTGATCCTGGCCTACCTGTTAAATAAAGGTGTGATC
>NW_024060433.1:0-24656 GCF_016432855.1 Salvelinus namaycush | reverse complement strand
TTAGGATGAAGGACTGTGTAGACAGCTGTTAGTCATATTAGTTAGGATGAATGACTGTAGACAGCTGTTAGTCATATATTAGTTAGGATGAATGACTGTGTAGACAGCTGTTAGTCATATAATAGTTAGGATGAATGACTAGACAGCTGTAGTCATGTAATAGTTAGGATGAATGACTCTGTAGACGCTGTTAGTCATGTATTAGTTAGGATGAATGACTGTAGACAGCTGTTAGTCATGTATTAGTTAGGATGAATGACTGTCTGTAGACAGCTGTTAGTCATGTATAGTTAGGATGAATGACTGTAGACAGCTGTTAGTCATGTATTATTAGGATGAATGACTCTGTAGACAGCTGTTAGTCATGTATTAGTTAGGATGAATGACTGTAGACAGCTGTTAGTCATATAATAGTTAGGATGAATGACTAGACAGCTGTTAGTCATGTAATAGTTAGGATGAATGACTCTGTAGACAGATGTTAGTCATGTATTAGTTTAGGATGAATGACTGTAGACAGCTGTTAGTCATGTATTAGTTAGGATGAATGACTGTGTAGACAGCTGTTAGTCATGTAATAGTTAGGATGAATGGACTGTAGACAGCTGTTAGTCATGTATTAGTTAGGAGTGAATGACTCTGTAGACAGCTGTTAGTCATGTATTAGTTAGGATGAATGACTGTAGACAGCTGTTAGTCATATATTAGTTAGGATGAATGACTGTAGACAGCTGTTAGTCATATATTAGTTAGGATGAATGACTGTGTAGACAGCTGTTAGTCATGTATTAGTTAGGATGAATGGCTGTGTAGACAGCTGTTAGTCATGTATTAGTTAGGATGAATGACTGTGTAGACAGCTGTTAGTCATATATTAGTTAGGATGAATGACTGTAGACAGCTATTAGTCATATATTAGTTAGGGATGAATGACTGTGTAGACAGCTGTTAGTCATATAATAGTTAGGATGAATGACTAGACAGCTGTTAGTCATGTAATAGTTAGGATGAATGACTCTGTAGACAGCTGTTAGTCATGTATTAGTTAGGATGAATGACTGTAGACCGCTGTTAGTCCATGTATTAGTTAGGATGAATGAACTGTGTAGACAGCTGTTAGTCATGTAATAGTTAGGATGAATGACTGTAGACAGCTGTTAGTCATGTATTAGTTAGGATGAATGACTCTGTAGACAGCTGTTAGTCATGTATTAGTTAGGATGAATGACTGTAGACAGCTGTTAGTCATATATTAGTTAGGATGAATGACTGTAGACAGCTGTTAGTCATATAATAGTTAGGATGAATGACTAGACAGCTGTTAGTCATGTAATAGTTAGGATGAATGACTCTGTAGACAGCTGTTAGTCATATATTAGTTAGGATGAATGACTGTGTAGACAGCTGTTAGTCATATATTAGTTAGGATGAATGACTGTAGACAGCTGTTAGTCATGTATTAGTTAGGATGAATGACTGTGTAGACAGCTGTTAGTCATGTAATAGTTAGGATGAATGACTGTAGACAGCTGTTAGTCATGTATTAGTTAGGATGAATGACTCTGTAGACAGCTGTTAGTCATGTATTAGTTAGGATGAATGACTGTAGACAGCTGTTAGTCATATATTAGTTAGGATGAATGACTGTAGACAGCTGTTAGTCATATAGTAGTTAGGATGAATGACTAGACAGCTGTTAGTCATGTAATAGTTAGGATGAATGACTCTGTAGACAGCTGTTAGTCATGTATTAGTTAGGATGAATGACTGTAGACAGCTGTTAGTCATGTATTAGTTAGGATGAATGACTGTGTAGACAGCTGTTAGTCATGTAATAGTTAGGATGAATGACTGTAGACAGCTGTTAGTCATGTATTAGTTAGGATGAATGACTCTGTAGACAGCTGTTAGTCATGTATTAGTTAGGATGAATGACTGTAGACAGCTGTTAGTCATATATTAGTTAGGATGAATGACTGTGTAGACAGCTGTTAGTCATGTATTAGTTAGGATGAATGACTGTGTAGACAGCTGTTAGTCATATATTAGTTAGGATGAATGACTGTAGACAGCTGTTAGTCATATATTAGTTAGGATGAATGACTGTGTAGACAGCTGTTAGTCATATAATAGTTAGGATGAATGACTAGACAGCTGTTAGTCATGTAATAGTTAGGATGAATGACTCTGTAGACAGCTGTTAGTCATGTATTAGTTAGGATGAATGACTGTAGACAGCTGTTAGTCATGTATTAGTTAGGATGAATTACTGTGTAGACAGCTGTTAGTCATGTAATAGTTAGGATGAATGACTGTAGACAGCTGTTAGTCATGTATTAGTTAGGATGAATGACTCTGTAGACAGCTGTTAGTCATGTATTAGTTAGGATGAATGACTGTAGACAGCTGTTAGTCATATATTAGTTAGGATGAATGACTGTGTAGACAGCTGTTAGTCATGTATTAGTTAGGATGAATGGCTGTGTAGACAGCTGTTAGTCATGTATTAGTTAGGATGAATGACTGTGTAGACAGCTGTTAGTCATATATTAGTTAGGATGAATGACTGTAGACAGCTGTTAGTCATATATTAGTTAGGATGAATGACTGTGTAGACAGCTGTTAGTCATGTATTAGTTAGGATGAATGGCTGTGTAGACAGCTGTTAGTCATGTATTAGTTAGGATGAATGACTGTAGACAGCTGTTAGTCATGTATTAGTTAGGATGAATGACTGTGTAGACAGCTGTTAGTCATATATTAATTAGGATGAATGGCTGTGTGTAGACAGCTGTTAGTCATGTATTAGTTAGGATGAATGGCTGTGTAGACAGCTGTTAGTCATGTATTAGTTAGGATGAATGACTGTAGACAGCTGTTAGTCATGTATTAGTTAGGATGAATGGCTGTGTAGACAGCTGTTAGTCATATATTAGTTAGGATGAATGGCTGTGTAGACAGCTGTTAGTCATGTATTAGTTAGGATGAATGGCTGTGTAGACAGCTGTTAGTCATGTATTAGTTAGGATGAATGATTGTGTAGACAGCTGTTAGTCATATATTAGTTAGGATGAATGACTGTAGACAGCTGTTAGTCATGTATTAGTTAGGATGAATGATTGTGTAGACAGCTGTTAGTCATGTATTAGTTAGGATGAATGACTGTAGACAGCTGTTAGTCATATATTAGTTAGGATGAATGGCTGTGTAGACAGCTGTTAGTCATGTATTAGTTAGGATGAATGGCTGTGTAGACAGCTGTTAGTCATGTATTAGTTAGGATGAATGACTGTAGACAGCTGTTAGTCATATATTAGTTAGGATGAATGGCTGTGTAGACAGCTGTTAGTCATGTATTAGTTAGGATGAATGGCTGTGTAGACAGCTGTTAGTCATATATTAGTTAGGATGAATGACTGTAGACAGCTGTTAGTCATGTATTAGTTAGGATGAATGGCTGTGTAGACAGCTGTTAGTCATGTATTAGTTAGGATGAATGACTGTAGACAGCTGTTAGTCATGTATTAGTTAGGATGAATGGCTGTGTAGACAGCTGTTAGTCATGTATTAGTTAGGATGAATGGCTGTGTAGACAGCTGTTAGTCATGTATTAGTTAGGATGAATGACTGTAGACAGCTGTTAGTCATGTATTAGTTAGGATGAATGACTGTGTAGACAGCTGTTAGTCATATAATAGTTAGGATGAATGACTAGACAGCTGTTAGTCATGTAATAGTTAGGATGAATGACTCTGTAGACAGCTGTTAGTCATGTATTAGTTAGGATGAATGACTGTGTAGACAGCTGTTAGTCATGTATTAGTTAGGATGAATGACTGTGTAGACAGCTGTTAGTCATATAATAGTTAGGATGAATGACTAGACAGCTGTTAGTCATGTAATAGTTAGGATGAATGACTCTGTAGACAGCTGTTAGTCATGTATTAGTTAGGATGAATGACTGTGTAGACAGCTGTTAGTCATGTATTAGTTAGGATGAATGACTGTGTAGACAGCTGTTAGTCATGTAATAGTTAGGATGAATGACTGTAGACAGCTGTTAGTCATGTATTAGTTAGGATGAATGACTCTGTAGACAGCTGTTAGTCATGTATTAGTTAGGATGAATGACTGTAGACAGCTGTTAGTCATATAATAGTTAGGATGAATGACTAGACAGCTGTTAGTCATGTAATAGTTAGGATGAATGACTCTGTAGACAGCTGTTAGTCATGTATTAGTTAGGATGAATGACTGTAGACAGCTGTTAGTCATGTATTAGTTAGGATGAATGACTGTGTAGACAGCTGTTAGTCATGTAATAGTTAGGATGAATGACTGTAGACAGCTGTTAGTCATGTATTAGTTAGGATGAATGACTCTGTAGACAGCTGTTAGTCATGTATTAGTTAGGATGAATGACTGTAGACAGCTGTTAGTCATATATTAGTTAGGATGAATGACTGTAGACAGCTGTTAGTCATATATTAGTTAGGATGAATGACTGTGTAGACAGCTGTTAGTCATGTATTAGTTAGGATGAATGGCTGTGTAGACAGCTGTTAGTCATGTATTAGTTAGGATGAATGACTGTGTAGACAGCTGTTAGTCATATATTAGTTAGGATGAATGACTGTAGACAGCTGTTAGTCATATATTAGTTAGGATGAATGACTGTGTAGACAGCTGTTAGTCATATAATAGTTAGGATGAATGACTAGACAGCTGTTAGTCATGTAATAGTTAGGATGAATGACTCTGTAGACAGCTGTTAGTCATGTATTAGTTAGGATGAATGACTGTAGACAGCTGTTAGTCATGTATTAGTTAGGATGAATGACTGTGTAGACAGCTGTTAGTCATGTAATAGTTAGGATGAATGACTGTAGACAGCTGTTAGTCATGTATTAGTTAGGATGAATGACTCTGTAGACAGCTGTTAGTCATGTATTAGTTAGGATGAATGACTGTAGACAGCTGTTAGTCATATATTAGTTAGGATGAATGACTGTAGACAGCTGTTAGTCATATATTAGTTAGGATGAATGACTGTGTAGACAGCTGTTAGTCATGTATTAGTTAGGATGAATGGCTGTGTAGACAGCTGTTAGTCATGTATTAGTTAGGATGAATGACTGTGTAGACAGCTGTTAGTCATGTATTAGTTAGGATGAATGACTGTAGACAGCTGTTAGTCATGTATTAGTTAGGATGAATGACTGTGTAGACAGCTGTTAGTCATATATTAATTAGGATGAATGGCTGTGTGTAGACAGCTGTTAGTCATGTATTAGTTAGGATGAATGGCTGTGTAGACAGCTGTTAGTCATGTATTAGTTAGGATGAATGACTGTAGACAGCTGTTAGTCATGTATTAGTTAGGATGAATGGCTGTGTAGACAGCTGTTAGTCATATATTAGTTAGGATGAATGGCTGTGTAGACAGCTGTTAGTCATGTATTAGTTAGGATGAATGACTGTAGACAGCTGTTAGTCATGTATTAGTTAGGATGAATGGCTGTGTAGACAGCTGTTAGTCATGTATTAGTTAGGATGAATGACTGTAGACAGCTGTTAGTCATGTATTAGTTAGGATGAATGGCTGTGTAGACAGCTGTTAGTCATGTATTAGTTAGGATGAATGGCTGTGTAGACAGCTGTTAGTCATATATTAGTTAGGATGAATGACTGTAGACAGCTGTTAGTCATGTATTAGTTAGGATGAATGGCTGTGTAGACAGCTGTTAGTCATGTATTAGTTAGGATGAATGACTGTGTAGACAGCTGTTAGTCATATATTAGTTAGGATGAATGACTGTAGACAGCTGTTAGTCATATATTAGTTAGGATGAATGACTGTGTAGACAGCTGTTAGTCATATAATAGTTAGGATGAATGATTGTGTAGACAGCTGTTAGTCATATATTAGTTAGGATGAATGACTGTGTAGACAGCTGTTAGTCATGTATTAATTAGGATGAATGATTGTGTAGACAGCTGTTAGTCATGTATTAATTAGGATGAATGACTGTAGACAGCTGTTAGTCATGTAATAGTTAGGATGAATGGCTGTGTAGACAGCTGTTAGTCATGTAATAGTTAGGATGAATGACTGTGTAGACAGCTGTTAGTCATGTAATAGTTAGGATGAATGGCTGTTGCTTCTTTGGCTATTTCTTGTTTTGTTTATTTCCTCCAGAAAAGACAGCTGTCGGCCCAGAGCTTGACCTTTAACCTGAAGGACAAGGTGTTCTGTGAACTGTTTCCTCATGCAGTCGATGTGAGTCTGACTTTAAATCATTTACTAAACACAGATACTATGTCCAAACAAACTAGTAGCATGACTTCATCTACTGACTGACTTCTATCCTCCTCTCCTCTCTCTTCCCTCCCTCCCTCTCTCTTTTCTCCCTCCCTCCCTCTCTCTCTTTTCTCCCTCCCTCCCTCTCTCTTTTCTCCCTCCCTCCCTCTCTCTTTTCTCCCTCCCTCCCTCTCTCTTTTCTCCCTCCCTCCCTCTCTCTTTTCTCCCTCCCTCCCTCTCTCTTTTCTCCCTCCCTCTCTCTCTTTTCCCTCCCTCTCTCTCTTTTCTCCCTCCCTCTCTCTTTTCCCCCTCCCTCCCTCTCTCTTTTCTCCCTCCCTCCCTCTCTCTCTTTTCTCCCTCCCTCTCTCTTTTCTCCCTCCCTCTCTCTTTTCTCCCTCCCTCCCTCTCTCTTTTCTCCCTCCCTCCCTCTCTCTTTTCTCCCTCCCTCTCTCTTTTCTCCCTCCCTCCCTCTCTCTTTTCTCCCTCCCTCCCTCTCTCTCTTTTCTCCCTCCCTCTCTCTTTTCTCCCTCCCTCTCTCTTTTCTCCCTCCCTCCCTCTCTCTCTTTTCTCCCTCCCTCCCTCTCTCTTTTCTCCCTCCCTCCCTCTCTCTTTTCTCCCTCCCTCCCTCTCTCTTTTCTCCCTCCCTCCCTCTCTCTTTTCTCCCTCCCTCCCTCTCTCTTTTCTCCCTCCCTCCCTCTCTCTTTTCTCCCTCCCTCCCTCTCTCTTTCCCCTCCCTCCTCTCTCTTTTCCCCCTCCCTCCCTCTCTCTTTTCCCCTCCCTCCCTCTCTCTTTTCTCCCTCTCTCTTCCTTCCCTCCCTCCCTCTCTCCAGGAGATCAAGCAGAAGCAGAAGGCCCAGGAGGAGTTGAGCACCCGCCCCCAGCCCCTCCCCCTCCCAGACGTAGTTCCCGACGGCGACTTTCACCACGGCAACTACGGAATCCCCGCCCTCAACGGAGGCCATGCCCCCTTGGGCCCTGCTATGCTCGCCCCCGGCCTACAGCAGCCCAATCGGAATCACGGACTTCTTGGCGGGGCCTTGGCCAACCTGTTTGTGATTGTGGGGTTCGCTGCGTTTGCCTACACGGTGAAGTACGTGCTGCGGAGCATCTCCCAGGAGTGAGAGAGGAGAGAGGGCTGAAGAAAAGGGGACTGTTGACCCTCGGCCCAGTTACAGGACTATTAGAGGATTTAAACATGCGGGGGGGGGGAGCACCCACCTGGAGAGGAGGTGGGGGTATGGGGGGAATGAATGGAACGGGGTTGGTAGTTGATCTTCTCTGTGCTTATGACCCATTACCAGGTGGAAGTGCTTGGCTCATGGGTTGTATAGGGAACCATAGAAATGTAAGTTAAGGTAGATTGGTGATTCTCTGTGAAAAGCAACGTTATATTGTATAGCAATGTGGCTTGGCAGCCATGTTGACCATAGGCTTAATTCATTGTCCTTCTCCACATAATTACTCTGAATCCGCCGTGTTGTCTGTGTGCTAGATCAATTCTATCTGTTGTGCCGCCATGTTGGTTGATCCCTGTAAAGAATCGTGTGGAATTTGGAACCATGTTTCTGTTCTGCCTGTTCCAGTTTTATGTAGGAGGTCTTAGATAGATAGCTCTCTGTTGCCGGAGAACAAGATTCGGACTCAATTGGTAAGTGTTCCCCTTCTGTGTCACCTGTAAGACAAACAGACTCCACCCCCAAGATATCCTCTCTCCAGGTGTCCCCAAGGACGTCTGCTGTCCCCAAGGACGTCTGCTGTCCCCAAGGACGGTCTGCTGTCCCCAAGGACGGTCTGCTGTCCCCAAGGACGGTCTGCTGTCCCCAAGGACCATTTGCTGTCCCCAGGGACGATCTGCTGTCCCCAGGGACGATCTGCTGTCCCCAGGGACGATCTGCTGTCCCCAAGGACCATTTGCTGTCCCCAGGGACGATCTGCTGTCCCCAAGGACCATTTGCTGTCCCCAGGTACGGCCTGCCCACCACAGGGACGGCCAGGGACGGTCTGCTGTCCCCAGGGACGGTGGTCTGCTGTTCTGAGTCTCAAACCATTGTTCGACTGAAACTCATATGGCATTTTAATTAAATTTTAATTAGGCTCATCAATATTATCATCAATATGAGTATTATCAATAACAACACGACAGAACCTGTTGTAGTCACCCCCCCCAGGGCCCTTACCAAGATGGCTGACGGCTCTTTTCCGAGTGTCTTCTGTTTCAGAACACATTCAGGATAGCATTGCCATGCTCCATCCACCCTGTTATCTAGTCTAACCCCCATACAGACCATTCCTTATATAGTATACTACTAATGACCAGGACCCGTCTAGTACAGTATATAGTATACTACTAGTGACCAGGTACCGGCTAGTACAGTATATAGTATACTACTAGTGACCAGGGACCGGCTAGTACAGTATATAGTATACTACTAATGACCAGGTACCGGCTAGTACAGTATATAGTATACTACTAATGACCAGGACCCGTCTAGTACAGTATATAGTATACTACTAATGACCAGGACCCGTCTAGTACAGTATATAGTATACTACTAATGACCAGGACCCGTCTAGTACAGTATATAGTATACTACTAATGACCAGGGACCGGATAGTACAGTATATAGTATACTACTAGTGACCAGGTACCGGCTAGTACAGTATATAGTATACTACTAGTGACCAGGGACCGGCTAGTACAGTATATAGTATACTACTAATGACCAGGGACCGGATAGTACAGTATATAGTATACTACTAATGACCAGGGACCGGATAGTACAGTATATAGTATACTACTAGTGACCAGGTACCGGCTAGTACAGTATATAGTATACTACTAGTGACCAGGTACCGGCTAGTACAGTATATAGTATACTACTAGTGACCAGGGACCGGATAGTACAGTATATAGTATACTACTAATGACCAGGGACCGGATAGTACAGTATATAGTATACTACTAATGACCAGGGACCGGCTAGTACAGTATATAGTATACTACTAATGACCAGGGACCGGATAGTACAGTATATAGTATACTACTAGTGACCAGGGACCGGCTAGTACAGTATATAGTATACTACTAATGACCAGGGACCGGCTAGTACAGTATATAGTATACTACTAATGACCAGGGACCGGCTAGTACAGTATATAGTATACTACTTGTGACCAGGTACCGGCTAGTACAGTATATAGTATACTACTAGTGACCAGGTACCGGCTAGTACAGTATATAGTATACTACTTTTGACCTAGGCCCAGCTAGTACAGTATATAGTATACCAATTTTGAACAGGGGCCGGTCAGTACAGTATATAGTACTTTTGACCAGGGACCGGCTAGTACAGTATATAGTATAGTACTTTTGACCAGGGCACAGATAGTACAGTATATAGTATACTACTAATGACCAGGGCCCATCTAGTGCAGTATATAGTATACTACTTTTGACCAGGGACCGGATAGTGCAGTATATAGTATACTACTTTTGACCAGGGACCGGCTAGTGCAGTATATAGTATACTACTTTTGACCAGGGCCCGGATAGTGCAGTATATAGTATAGTACTTTTGACCAGGGTCCGGCTAGTGCAGTATATAGTATACTACTTTTGACCAGGGCCCGGATAGTGCAGTATATAGTATACTACTAATGACCAGGGCCCGGATAGTGCAGTATATAGTATACTACTATTGACCAGGGCCCAAATAGTACAGTATACTGTAAAGGGAATAGCATGCCATTTCAGACAGACGGCGATATGAGTTGACACGTCCTGGGTTGTGTTTGTTGTCAGTCAACCCATGAGCCAATCAATTCAGTTCGGCTTCGTGAGTCTCCCTAACTGTGGTTATACAGGGATTTAGAGACCAATATGTTTAAACATCCAATGTACTTAGCTGACTAGTATAGCAACAACACAACAGTCTCTACAGACCTTAATGAGTAGACAACAGTCTATATAGACCATAATGAGGAGACAACAGTCTATATAGACCCTAGTGAGGAGACAACAGTCTATATAGACCCTAGTGAGGAGACAACAGTCTATATAGACCATAATGAGGAGACAACAGTCTATATAGACCCTAGTGAGGAGACAACAGTCTATATAGACCATAATGAGGAGACAACAGTCTATATAGTCCCTAATGAGGAGACAACAGTCTATATAGTCCCTAATGAGGAGACAACAGTCTATACAGACCCTGGTGAGGAGACAACAGTCTATACAGACCCTGGTGAGGAGACAACAGTCTATATAGACCCTAATGAGGAGACAACAGTCTATATAGACCCTAATGAGGAGACAACAGTCTATATAGACCCTAATGAGGAGACAACAGTCTATATAGACCCTAATGAGGAGACAACAGTCTATATAGACCCTAATGAGGAGACACCAGTCTATATAGACCATAATGAGGAGACAACAGTCTATATAGACCCTAATGAGGAGACAGCAGTCTATATCGACCCTAATGAGGAGACAGCAGTCTATATAGACCCTAATGAGGAGAAAACAGTCTATATAGACCCTAATGAGGAGACAACAGTCTATATAGACCCTAATGGAGACAACAGTCTATATAGACCATAATGAGGAGACAACAGTCTATATAGACCATAATGAGGAGACAACAGTCTATATAGACCATAATGAGGAGACAACAATCTATATAGACCATAATGAGACAGCAGTCTATATAGACCATAATGAGGAGACAGCAGTCTATATAGGCCATAATGAGGAGACAACAGTCTATATAGACCATAATGAGGAGACAACAGTCTATATAGACCCTAATGAGGAGACAACAGTCTATATAGACCATAATGAGACAGCAGTCTATATAGACCATAATGAGGAGACAGCAGTCTATATAGGCCATAATGAGGAGACAACAGTCTATATAGACCATAATGAGGAGACAACAGTCTATATAGTCCCTAATGAGGAGACAACAGTCTATACAGACCATAATGAGGAGACAACAGTCTATATAGACCCTAATGAGGAGACAACAGTCTATATAGACCATAATGAGACAGCAGTCTATATAGACCATAATGAGGAGACAGTAGTCTATATAGGCCATAATGAGGAGACAACAGTCTATATAGACCATAATGAGGAGACAACAGTCTATATAGTCCCTAATGAGGAGACAACAGTCTATACAGACCATAATGAGGAGACAACAGTCTATATAGACCCTAGTGAGGAGACAACAGTCTATATAGACCATAATGAGGAGACAACAGTCTATATAGACCATAATGAGGAGACAACAGTCTATATAGACCCTAATGAGGAGACACCAGTCTATATAGACCCTAATGAGGATACACCAGTCTATATAGACCCTAATGAGGAGACAGCAGTCTATATAGACCCTAATGAGGAGAAACAGTCTATATAGACCCTAATGAGGAGACAACAGGCTATATAGACCCTAATGGAGACAACAGTCTATATAGACCATAATGAGGAGACAAGTCTATATAGACCATAATGAGACAGCAGTCTATATAGGCCATATGAGACAACAGTCTATATAGACCATAATGAGGAGACAACAGTCTATATAGACCATAATGAGGAGACAACAGTCTATATAGACCCTAGTGAGGAGACAACAGTCTATATAGACCATAATGAGGAGACAACAGTCTATAAAGACCCTAATGAGGAGACAACAGTCTATATAGACCATAATGAGACAGCAGTCTATATAGACCATAATGAGGAGACAGCAGTCTATATAGGCCATAATGAGGAGACAACAGTCTATATAGACCCTAGTGAGGAGACAACAGTCTATATAGACCCTAATGAGGAGACAACAGTCTATATAGACCATAATGAGACAGCAGTCTATATAGACCATAATGAGACAGCAGTCTATATAGGCCATAATGAGACAGCAGTCTATAGAGACCATAATGAGGAGACAACAGTCTATATAGACCATAATGAGACAGCAGTCTATATAGACCATAATGAGGAGACAACAGTCTATATAGACCCTAGTGGGGAGACAACAGTGTCCCCCTAGTGAGGAGACAACAGTCTATATAGACCATAATGAGGAGACAACAGTCTATATAGACCATAATGAGGAGACAGTCTATATAGACCACATTGAGGAGACAGTCTATATAGACCACATTGAGGAGACTACAGTCTATATAGACCCTAATGAGGAGACAACAGTCTATATAGACCATAGTGAGGAGACAACAGTCTATATAGACCCTAATGAGGAGACAACAGTCTATATAGACCCTAATGAGGAGACAACAGTCTATATAGACCCTAATGAGGGAGACAACAGTCTATATAGACCCTAATAGGGAGACAACAGTCTATATAGACCCTAATAGGGAGACAACAGTATATATAGACCTTAATGAGAAGACAACAGTCTATATAGACCCTAATGAGGAGACAACAGTCTGTATAGACCCTAATGAGGAGACAACAGTCTATATAGACCCTAATGAGGAGACAACAGTCTATATAGACCCTAATGAGGAGACAACAGTCTATATAGACCCTAATGAGGAGACAACAGTCTATATAGACCATAATGAGGAGACAACAGTCTATATAGACCATAATGAGGAGACAACAGTCTATATAGACCATAATGAGAAGACAACAGTCTATATAGACCCTAATGAGGAGACAACAGTCTATATAGGCCCTAATGAGGAGACAACAGCCCTGTATATATAAACTTTGTTTAATATGTATATTTTATGGCTCCTTTTTGGTTTATTTTACTTTTCTTGATAATTGTAGCCTTGAGGTGTCTATCAGAGAAGTAGGCAACTCTGTTGTCCCTGTGTGTGTCCCAATTGCTACCCTATTCCATGTGTAGTGCACTCCTTTTAACCAGAGCCTTTGCCTTTAAAGTAGGGCACTATATAGGGAATATGGTTCCATTTGGGACAAAGTCCCTGTGTTACCAAACAGGGCTGACGGTAGAGCTGGTTACCGTCCCTGGCTAGCAGAATTACTCATCATTTACTGTCATTTAGCTCACGTTGTTTTAGTGTGCAGCTTACTCATTACTTCAGGAAGCAGAAAAATAACAATTAGAAACTATCAGAAGACTTTGACAAAGCTCTTTCAGTCTCTTGTTCTGGCCCTTTAATGATAGGAATTCATTTGGGAGATACATCCACATTTCCTGCTTAATTATGTGACGATTTTAAAGAACAAATGTTTGGTGGTTCTTTTTACTTTGGGTTTGTTTGTGTGTCTGTTGTGCGTGGCTCTTAGCTGACATTGTGAATAGACAGGTGTGAATCACCTGGAATTTCCAGTTCAACAAATAGTAGAGCCGTCACAAATTGTGATTTCATAATCAATCCGGTTTATTTCCAAGTTTCAACAGGGAGACTGTTTTCTAATTGACTGGTTGGGAGGTTGTTTACAAGGTTTCCACTGAACTTGTGACTTGATTTTATTAGAAACACGTGACTTTAAAACAATAACAACACAGCAGCCTGAAACTCTCCTGATTGGTGTTTCATTCATCCATCAAGTCATCAGATTTTTATGGTAAAACTACTGGATAGCCCACTCACTCATTAACACCTGACATTTCCATGGAGTGCTGGGATCCATATGAACTATAACAAACGTCATCCACAATATACAGGTATACCATATACTGTAAGATAAGTGAGTCATTAAAGGGTTAAGGAGAAGTTCAACAACTGCTTCCATTGAACTGTGTCACTGTCTCTAATCTATAAGAGTTATGGCTTCCACTGAAATGATTCTGTACATAAATACTACAATAACCAGGAACGTACACAGAGAGGCTTCTACAAGTCCACAGAGAGGGTTCTACAAGTCCACAGAGAGGGTTCTACAAGTCCACAGAGAGGGTTCTACAAGTCCACAGAGAGGGTTCTACAAGTCCACAGAGAGAGTTCTACAAGTCCACAGAGAGAGTTCTACAAGTCCACAGAGAGAGTTCTACAAGTCCACAGAGAGAGTTCTACAAGTCCACAGAGAGGGTTCTACAAGTCCACAGAGAGAGTTCTACAAGTACACAGAGAGGGTTCTACAAGTCCACAGAGAGAGTTCTACAAGTCCACAGAGAGAGTTCTACAAGTCCACAGAGAGAGTTCTACAAGTCCACAGAGAGAGTTCTACAAGTCCACAGAGAGAGTTCTACAAGTCCACAGAGAGGGTTCTACAAGTCCACAGAGAGAGTTCTACAAGTACACAGAGAGGGTTCTACAAGTCCACAGAGAGGGTTCTACAAGTCCACAGAGAGGGTTCTACAAGTCCACAGAATGGGTTCTACAAATGCTACCCCCTCTAGTGAAAATTCCCCCACAAAGAAGATTGATCCATCATAAACTGGACGTACACTGAGTGAACCAAACATTAGGAACACCTTTTGTAAAAAGAAAAGAGCAGGTGTTCTTAATGTTTTGTACACTCAGTGTACGTGCCCTTAGTATACATGAACACCTGCCCTGTAAATGTCAATACACGGCCCTGGCAATTCTCCTGAAGTGACCTACTATGCTATAGAAGTGACCTTGAAGTGTTTAACTCGTTCCATGGTACTTTCCTGCCTCACCTGAGAGTAGAGGAGGTGAGAGACCGCCCTTTCTGGGAAAATAACACCATTTAGTCTCCTCCCCCAAAGCTTAAAATAAGAGCACACACACTCTTCTCTCTCACACACAAAGTTTAGTCGTCGGAAAGTTGGTCGCTGTGCTGAAAATCTTCCAGAACCTGTAAGTAAAATATTGCCTCTCATTGATAATGATGAAAGTGAAAAGGTTTGTCTATATCTGATAACTATGGATGTTATAAATGTGTGATATTTTTCAAGATATTTTTGTTCATGTCTTCAGAAAAACCTGACAAGCTGTTGATTTAAGATATGTTATTACATTAGATATGTTTACATAGTGCCAGTGATGAAGTCACTGAGTCTAATTTAATTTAACATCTTAATGTCTTTTGCATTTTCCTGACCTACGCTCCTAAGCACAGATCTAGGATCAGCTCATCCTCATCAAATCCAAACCAGGACGTTTAGAATTCACAAGGGGAACACTGACCTCAGACCAGCGTTTAAACCCCACGTCTTCCTGCCTAGACACTGACTCTCTGTCCAGAGTTCCTCTGTGCTCCAGCCGTATATCCATCCATCCATCCACACCCCAGCCATCCAGCCATGGGTCTGATGAGCGAGGACATGGAGTGCTGCGTCTGCCTCCAGCCCTACTCTCGCAGGGAGAAGATCCCTCGGATGCTCCACTGTAAGCACACATTCTGTGGGCTGTGCTTGCAGGCGATGTCCAGGCTCCAGAGCTGCCTACTGACAGTCTGCTGCCCCCTGTGCCGTTGGATCACCTGCACCGAGCCCAGCCTCACCCTGTCGGGGTCGCTGTGGGTTAACACTGAGATCTGGGACCAGATAATAGACACACAACAGAAAGAGGAGGAGGAAGAGGAGGAAGAGTGGAAGGGAGCTAACAGACAGACACAGACCACTACACAGTACACATGGTGAGTACCCCAGGCAAAGGTGGATGGATTGATAGACTGATTTAGAAACCTGGAGAAACCTTCCTCTGCTCCCTGCTCTTCCTCTCATTTTGTTCTGTCTCTGTTGCTCTCTCTCTGCTATCACTCTCTGCTATCACTCTCTGCCATCACTCTCTTTTGCTGCACTCTGCTCTCTCTCTCTCACGTTTTCTCTCTCTCTGCTATCACTCTCTCTCGTATCTCACTTGTTCTCTCTGCTCTCTCCCTTTCTGTATCACTATATCTGTTGGTCTTGATTTCTCTCTTCATCAGTTGTATTGTTGTACTGTGATGGTATTACTTTAGAGTGACAGTTTCCTTACGTTGATCGTATTATGCAGCTAGTACAGCTTCCTTTTTAGGTTCAGAAGTCTGTTCAATTACTAAATTGTATTTCTCTCTCTCTCTCTCTCTCTCTCTCTCTCTCTCTCTCTCTCTCTCTCTCTCTCTCTCTCTCTCTCTCTCTCTTCTCTTCTCTCTCTCTCTCTCTCTCTCTTCTCTCTCTCTTCTCTCTTCTCTCTCTCTCTCTCTCTCTCTTCTCTCTCTCTCTTCTCTCTCTCTCTCTCTTCTCTCTCTTCTCTTCTCTCTCTCTTCTCTTCTCTTCTCTCTCTCTTCTCTTCTCTTCTCTTCTCTTCTCTTTCTCTCTCTCTTTCTCTCTCTCTCTTTCTCTCTTTCTCTCTTTCTCTCTCTCTTTCTCTCTCTCTCTCTCTCTCTCTCTCTCTCTCTCTCTCTCTCTCCCCACACTCTGTTTATTTCCCCCTACTCTCCTGTCCTCCAGGTCTCCATCAAAGCATTGTGACCTGAGGCTCAAACTACGGAATTTCCTGAGGAGGATGAAGCACAATGTACTGTAAACCGAGAAGAGGAAGAGCAGAGAAGAAGAAGACTGTATTTGACCATTTCAGAGTAGGAGATACTCATTGAGTAATGAAGATAATTCACCAAACAGGACCGACCGGTGATTTTCAAAAGTGAGGCAAGATTGAACCAATTATTAATATGCTTGGGTTTGATTGACTTTGGGTATGTGTAATGTTCTCAGTCAACTTACCTGGTAAAATAAGGATTAAATTATAATATTAATAATAAAGGATGGATTGGGGGAGGGAATAAAAAATAAGATTTTAAATGGATTGAGGATGAAAGAAAGATCAAGGAAGTTATGGAAGGAAGGAAGGAAGGAAGTTATGGAAGGAAGGAAGGAAGTTATGGAAGGAAGAAAGGAAGTTATGGAAGGAAGGAAGGAAGTTATGGAAGGAAGGAAGGAAGGAAGTTATGGAAGGAAGGAAGGAAGGAAGGAAGTTAAGGAAGGAAGGAAGTTATGGAAGGAAGGAAGTTATGGAAGGAAGGAAGGAAGGAAGGAAGTTATGGACGGACGGACAGACAGATAGAGGGGTGAAGGTTAGAGACTGTGCAATGTGTGCCGTTTACAATACAATATACTGTGAACTATGTTTCTAATAGATGTTTAATGATTTGATAAAAGGTGTATTACTGCATGAAGGGAAGTGGATGTGTAGTATTTATTATTACATCATTTAGAACAGTTTCATATTGCAGAGTGTTGTTTTTATCAATGTAATTGTCTGCATCATTTCCAATCCCCCATATAAGGGAAGTGGGATTTGTTCATCCTCATTTGACATGTTTTATTTATCTGTTCAGTTTGAAGAACATGTTTTTTATACTGGAAATAAATTTATTGGTTAATAAATACATCCACTTTAAAATAACCCTGTCTTAGAGTTGTGAAATTGCTTATTATTATCATTACATTAGGAAAGTAACTGTCCGATATCCAACTATTTATGGCCCCCAAATAGAGTTGTGGGTGTTAATCCACTACACATTCTACACTACTATTTCCTACAACACAAAACAAACCCAAGACATTCCACTGTCCTTGGTTGTGGTGTGTGCAGTACATGACTGAAATCCCTCTCTGTCGTCATCATGTTTCAGAGAACCCTGTACGCATTCTAGCATATGAGATTCCCTAAAAACACATCAGTTCGATCAATAACTGGAATTGACTTTTTCATAGCAGCTTAGGAGAATTAATGTTGCAGGTTAGGAGAATTAACTTTGCAGGTTAGGAGAATTTACACAGCAGGTTAGGAGAATTTACACAGCAGGTTAGGAGAATTAACGTTGCTGGTTAGGAGAATGAGGTTAAGGTTAGGAAAAGGATTAGGGTTAGCGAGAATGCTCTCCTAACCAGCTACGAAAGTCACTTCTGGTCGTAGCTGTATCGAAGTGGTGTGTTTTTAGGAAGTCCTTCTGTGATTGGTGGAACTCATGTCTGTTTTGTTTGTGTACGTTTCATTACATGCTGTGAGTTATTGCATTGGTCACTAGGCTGTCTTGAAACCATGAAAAAGCTCTTCAAATAGACAGACAGGTTGTGTCTGAAATGGCCCCTATTCCTTATATAGTATACTACTAATGACCAGGGACCGGCTAGTACAGTATAGAGTATACTACTTTTGACAAGGGCTATATAGGCCCTAGCAGTCTGTATAGACCCTAATGAGAAGATAACAGTCTATATAGACCCTACTGAGAAGACAACAGTCTATATAGACCCTAATGAGAAGACAACAGTTTATATAGACCATAATGAGGAGACAACAGTCTATATAGACCCTAGTGAGGAGATAACAGTCTGTACAGACCCTAGTGAGGAGACAACAGTCTATATAGACCCTAGTGAGGAGACAACAGTCTGTACATACCCTAGTGAGGAGAAAACAGTCTATATAGACCCTAGTGAGGAGACAACAGTCTGTACATACCCTAGTGAGGAGACAACAGTCCAAATAGACCCTAATGAGGAGACAACAGTCTATATAGACCATAATGAGGAGACAACAGTCTATATAGTCCATAATGAGGAGACAACAGTCTATATAGTCCCTAATGAGGAGACAACAGTCTATACAGACCATAATGAGGAGACAAGTCTATATAAACCCTAGTGAGGAGACAACAGTCTATATAGACCATAATGAGGAGACAACAGTCTATATAGTCCCTAATGAGGAGACAACAGTCTATACAGACCATAATGAGGAGACAACAGTCTATATAGACCCTAGTGAGGAGACAACAGTCTATATAGACCATAATGAGGAGACAACAGTCTATATAGACCATAATGAGGAGACAACAGTCTATATAGACCCTAATGAGGAGACACCAGTCTATATAGACCCTAATGAGGAGACACCAGTCTATATAGACCCTAATGAGGAGACAGCAGTCTATATAGACCCTAATGAGGAGAAACAGTCTATATAGACCCTAATGAGGAGACAACAGGCTATATAGACCCTAATGGAGACAACAGTCTATATAGACCATAATGAGGAGACAAGTCTATATAGACCATAATGAGACAGCAGTCTATATAGGCCATATGAGGAGACAACAGTCTATATAGACCATAATGAGGAGACAACAGTCTATATAGACCCTAATGAGGAGACAACAGTCTATATAGACCCTAGTGAGGAGACAACAGTCTATATAGACCATAATGAGGAGACAACAGTCTATATAGACCCTAGTGAGGAGACAACAGTCTATATAGACCATAATGAGGAGACAACAGTCTATAAAGACCCTAATGAGGAGACAACAGTCTATATAGACCATAATGAGACAGCAGTCTATATAGACCATAATGAGGAGACAGCAGTCTATATAGGCCATAATGAGGAGACAACAGTCTATATAGACCCTAGTGAGGAGACAACAGTCTATATAGACCCTAATGAGGAGACAACAGTCTATATAGACCATAATGAGACAGCAGTCTATATAGACCATAATGAGACAGCAGTCTATATAGACCATAATGAGACAGCAGTCTATATAGGCCATAATGAGACAGCAGTCTATAGAGACCATAATGAGGAGACAACAGTCTATATAGACCATAATGAGACAGCAGTCTATATAGACCATAATGAGGAGACAACAGTCTATATAGACCCTAGTGGGGAGACAACAGTGTCCCCCTAGTGAGGAGACAACAGTCTATATAGACCATAATGAGGAGACAACAGTCTATATAGACCATAATGAGGAGACAGTCTATATAGACCACATTGAGGAGACAGTCTATATAGACCCTAATAGGAGACAACAGTCTATATAGACCATAGTGAGGAGACAACAGTCTATATAGACCCTAATGAGGAGACAACAGTCTATATAGACCCTAATGAGGAGACAACAGTCTATATAGACCCTAATGAGGAGACAACAGTCTATATAGACCCTAATAGGGAGACAACAGTCTATATAGACCCTAATAGGGAGACAACAGTATATATAGACCTTAATGAGAAGACAACAGTCTATATAGACCCTAATGAGGAGACAACAGTCTGTATAGACCCTAATGAGGAGACAACAGTCTATATAGACCCTAATGAGGAGACAACAGTCTATATAGACCCTAATGAGGAGACAACAGTCTATATAGACCCTAATGAGGAGACAACAGTCTATATAGACCATAATGAGGAGACAACAGTCTATATAGACCATAATGAGGAGACAACAGTCTATATAGACCATAATGAGGAGACAACAGTCTATATAGACCCTAATGAGGAGACAACAGTCTATATAGACCCTAATGAGGAGACAACAGTCTATATAGGCCATAATGAGGAGACAACAGCCCTGTATATATAAACTTTGTTTAATATGTATATTTTATGGCTCCTTTTTGGTTTATTTTACTTTTCTTGATAATTGTAGCCTTGAGGTGTCTATCAGAGAAGTAGGCAACTCTGTTGTCCCTGTGTGTGTCCCAATTGCTACCCTATTCCATGTGTAGTGCACTCCTTTTAACCAGAGCCTTTGCCTTTAAAGTAGGGCACTATATAGGGAATATGGTTCCATTTGGGACAAAGTCCCTGTGTTACCAAACAGGGCTGACGGTAGAGCTGGTTACCGTCCCTGGCTAGCAGAATTACTCATCATTTACTGTCATTTAGCTCACGTTGTTTTAGTGTGCAGCTTACTCATTACTTCAGGAAGCAGAAAAATAACAATTAGAAACTATCAGAAGACTTTGACAAAGCTCTTTCAGTCTCTTGTTCTGGCCCTTTAATGATAGGAATTCATTTGGGAGATACATCCACATTTCCTGCTTAATTATGTGACGATTTTAAAGAACAAATGTTTGGTGGTTCTTTTTACTTTGGGTTTGTTTGTGTGTCTGTTGTGCGTGGCTCTTAGCTGACATTGTGAATAGACAGGTGTGAATCACCTGGAATTTCCAGTTGAACAAATAGTAGAGCCGTCACAAATTGTGATTTCATAATCAATCCGGTTTATTTCCAAGTTTCAACAGGGAGACTGTTTTCTAATTGACTGGTTGGGATGTTGTTTACAAGGTTTCCACTGAACTTGTGACTTGATTTTATTAGAAACACGTGACTTTAAAACAATAACAACACAGCAGCCTGAAACTCTCCTGATTGGTGTTTCATTCATCCATCAAGTCATCAGATTTTTATGGTAAAACTACTGGATAGCCCACTCACTCATTAACACCTGACATTTCCATGGAGTGCTGGGATCCATATGAACTATAACAAACGTCATCCACAATATACAGGTATACCATATACTGTAAGATAAGTGAGTCATTAAAGGGTTAAGGAGAAGTTCAACAACTGCTTCCATTGAACTGTGTCACTGTCTCTAATCTATAAGAGTTATGGCTTCCACTGAAATGATTCTGTACATAAATACTACAATAACCAGGAACGTACACAGAGAGGCTTCTACAAGTCCACAGAGAGGGTTCTACAAGTCCACAGAGAGGGTTCTACAAGTCCACAGAGAGGGTTCTACAAGTCCACAGAGAGGGTTCTACAAGTCCACAGAGAGAGTTCTACAAGTCCACAGAGAGAGTTCTACAAGTCCACAGAGAGAGTTCTACAAGTCCACAGAGAGAGTTCTACAAGTCCACAGAGAGGGTTCTACAAGTCCACAGAGAGAGTTCTACAAGTACACAGAGAGGGTTCTACAAGTCCACAGAGAGAGTTCTACAAGTCCACAGAGAGAGTTCTACAAGTCCACAGAGAGAGTTCTACAAGTCCACAGAGAGAGTTCTACAAGTCCACAGAGAGGGTTCTACAAGTCCACAGAGAGAGTTCTACAAGTACACAGAGAGGGTTCTACAAGTCCACAGAGAGGGTTCTACAAGTCCACAGAGAGGGTTCTACAAGTCCACAGAATGGGTTCTACAAATGCTACCCCCTCTAGTGAAAATTCCCCCACAAAGAAGATTGATCCATCATAAACTGGACGTACACTGAGTGAACCAAACATTAGGAACACCTTTTGTAAAAAGAAAAGAGCAGGTGTTCTTAATGTTTTGTACACTCAGTGTACGTGCCCTTAGTATACATGAACACCTGCCCTGTAAATGTCAATACACGGCCCTGGCAATTCTCCTGAAGTGACCTACTATGCTATAGAAGTGACCTTGAAGTGTTTAACTCGTTCCATGGTACTTTCCTGCCTCACCTGAGAGTAGAGGAGGTGAGAGACCGCCCTTTCTGGGAAAATAACACCATTTAGTCTCCTCCCCCAAAGCTTAAAATAAGAGCACACACACTCTTCTCTCTCACACACAAAGTTTAGTCGTCGGAAAGTTGGTCGCTGTGCTGAAAATCTTCCAGAACCTGTAAGTAAAATATTGCCTCTCATTGATAATGATGAAAGTGAAAAGGTTTGTCTATATCTGATAACTATGGATGTTTAAAATGTGTGATATTTTTCAAGATATTTTTGTTCATGTCTTCAGAAAAACCTGACAAGCTGTTGATTTAAGATATGTTATTACATTAGATATGTTTACATAGTGCCAGTGATGAAGTCACTGAAGTCTAATTTAATTTAACATCTTAATGTCTTTGGCATTTTCCTGACCTACGCTCCTAAGCACAGATCTAGGATCAGCTCATCCTCATCAAATCCAAACCAGGACGGTTTAGAATTCACAAGGGGAACACTGACCTCAGACCAGCGTTTAAACCCCACGTCTTCCTGCCCAGACACTGACTCTGTCCAGAGTTCCTCTGTGCTCCAGCCGTAAATCCATCCATCCATCCATCCACACCCCAGCCATCCAGCATGGGTCTGATGAGCGAGGACATGGAGTGCTGCGTCTGCCTCCAGCCCTACTCTCGTAGGGAGAAGATCCCTCGGATTCTCCACTGTAAGCACACATTCTGTGGGCTGTGCTTGCAGGCGATGTCCAGGCTCCAGAGCGGCCTACTGACAGTATGCTGCCCCCTGTGCCGTTGGATCACCTGCACCGAGCCCAGCCTCACCGTGTCGGGGTCGCTGTGGGTTAACACTGAGATCTGGGACCAGATACTAGACACACAACAGGAAGAGGAGGAGGAAGAGTGGAAGGGAGTTAACAGACAGACACAGACCACTACACAGTACAACATGGTGAGTACCCCAGGCAAAGGTGGATGGAATTGATAGACTGATTTAGAAACCTGGAGAAACCTTCCTCTGCTCCCTGCTCTTCCTCTCATTTTGTTCTGTCTCTGTTGCTCTCTCTCTGCTATCACTCTCTGCTATCACTCTCTGCCATCACTCTCTTTTGCTGCACTCTGCTCTCTCTCTCTCTCTTGTATTGTTGTAACTGTGATGGTATTACTTTAGATGACAGTTTCCTTACGTTGATCGTATTATGCAGCTAGTACAGCTTCCTTTTTAGGTTCAGAAGTCTGTTCAATTACTAAATTGTATTTCTCTCTCTCTCATCTCTCCTCTCCTCTCTCTCTCTCGCTCTCTCTCTCTCATCTCATCTCTCTCTCTCTCTCTCTCTCTCTCTCTCTCAAATTCAAATTCAAGCTGCTTTATTGGCATGAAAAAACATTGTGTCAATATTGCCAAAGCAACAATGTATACAATATACATTGTAATACAATTAAAACAATGACAAATAATAATATAGAATGGCAGTAAATAATAATACAAAATTAAATATAAAAATAGTAACAATAAATGGTAACAGTCAATAGTCGAATGTAATGTATGGTGTAATGCACCACTACCACCACCACCATCATTAACTGCTATCATTACCATTACCACCCATACCATTACTATTTGGAATGATAAACAACAATAATAATACTAATAACAATAACAGTAATAACAATAACAGTCATAATAAGTAAGTTTACTGCTTACTATGCAGATGTTATTATTCAGTGTCTCTCAGGCTATGGCAGGCAAATACATATTTGGCTGCAAGAGGAGCCATTGCTCCTTCGCCCATGAGTATTTTTAGTTTTTCCTCTGGGTTTAATAAGTTAAAATTTGGAATAAATGTAGTCATTTCTGTGAATAATGATCTCTTGGTGAGGAATATTTATCACAGTAAAGGAGAAAGTGCATCTCTGTTTCTACCTCCCCTGTCGTGCAGTGACCACATACACGCTCCTCTTTGGGTAGCCATGTCTTTTTATGTCTGCCGGTTTCTATTGCCAATCGGTGGTCACTCAGCCTGTACTTGGTAAGGATCTGTCTCTGCTTCGAATCTCTGACAGAGTAGAGATATTCAGCCAATTCATATTCTCTGTTTAGGGTCGATAGCAATTTAGTCGGCTTTGGGATTTTGTTTCGTTTTCCAATGTTGTAAATATGAGTCCTTGATTGGTTCATGATTTTGTTTATTGGAATTCTTTCTTTTGAAGCAGTGCTGGTGTCAGCTTGGTTGGTTAG
>NW_024060432.1:0-24659 GCF_016432855.1 Salvelinus namaycush | reverse complement strand
AGAGTGCCAATCTAATCGTGTGTTGTCTGTGAGTAGAATGAGCAGTGCCAATAATCGTGTGTTGTCTGTGAGTAGAATGAGCAGTGCCAATCTAATCGTGTGTTGTCTGTGAGTAGAATGAGCAGTGCCAATCTAATCGTGTGTTGTCTGTGAGTAGATGAGCAGTGCCAATCTAAAAGTGTGTTGTCTGTGGGTAGAATGAGCAGTGCCAATCTAATCGTGTTGTCGTGAGTAGAATGAGCAGTGCCAATCTAATCGTGTGTTATCTGTGAGTAGAATGAGCAGTGCAATCTAATCGTGTGTTGTCTGTGAGTAGAATGAGCAGTGCCAATCTAATCGTGTGTTCTGTGAGTAGAATGAGCAGAGCCAATCTAAAAGCGTGTTGTCTGTGAGTAGAATGAGCAGTGCCAATCTATAGTGTGTTGTCTGTGAGTAGAATGAGCAGTGCCAATCTAAAAGCGTGGTCTGTGAGTAGAATGAGCAGTGCCAATCTAATCGTGTGTTGTCTGTGAGTAGAATGAGCAGTGCCAATCTAAAAGTGTGTTGTCTGTGAGTAGAATGAGCAGTGCCAATCTAATCGTGTGTTGTCTGTGAGTAGAATGAGCAGAGCCAATCTAATCGTGTGTTGTCTGTGGGTAGAATGAGCAGTGCCAATCTAAAAGCGTGTTGTCTGTGAGTAGAATGAGCAGAGCCAATCTAATCGTGTGTTGTCTGTGGGTAGAATGAGCAGTGCCAATCTAATCGTGTGTTGTCTGTGAGTAGAATGAGCAGTGCCAATCTAATCGTGTTTGTCTGTGAGTAGAATGAGCAGTGCCAATCTAATCGTGTGTTGTCTGTGAGTAGAATGAGCAGTGCCAATCTAATCGTGTGTTGTCTGTGAGTAGAATGAGCAGTGCCAATCTAAAAGTGTGTTGTCTGTGGGTAGAATGAGCAGAGCCAATCTAAAAGTGTGTTGTCTGTGAGTAGAATGAGCAGTGCCAATCTAATCGTGTGTCTGTGAGTAGAATGAGCAGTGCCAATCTAATCGGTGTTGTCTGTGAGTAGAATGAGCAGTGCCAATCTAATCGTGTGTTGTCTGTGAGTAGAATGAGCAGTGCCAATCTAAAAGTGTGTTGTCTGTGGGTAGAATGAGCAGTGCCAATCTAATCGTGTGTTGTCTGTGAGTAGAATGAGCAGTGCCAATCTAAAAGCGTGTTGTCTGTGAGTAGAATGAGCAGTGCCAATCTAATCGTGTGTTGTCTGTGAGTAGAATGAGCAGTGCCAATCTAAAAGTGTGTTGTCTGTGAGTAGAATGAGCAGTGCCAATCTAATCGTGTGTTGTCTGTGAGTAGAATGAGCAGAGCCAATCTAATCGTGTGTTGTCTGGTAGAATGAGCAGTGCCAATCTAAAAGCGTGTTGTCTGTGAGTAGAATGAGCAGAGCCAATCTAATCGTGTGTTGTCTGTGGGTAGAATGAGCAGTGCCAATCTAAAAGCGTGTTGTCTGTGAGTAGAATGAGCAGTGCCAATCTAATCGTGTGTTGTCTGTGAGTAGAATGAGCAGTGCCAATCTAATCGTGTGTTGTCTGTGAGTAGAATGAGCAGTGCCAATCTAATCGTGTGTGTCTGTGAGTAGAATGAGCAGTGCCAATCTAAAAGTGTGTTGTCTGTGGGTAGAATGAGCAGAGCCAATCTAAAAGTGTGTTGTCTGTGAGTAGAATGAGCAGTGCCAATCTAATCGTGTTGTCTGTGAGTAGAATGAGCAGGCCAATCTAATCGTGTGTTGTCTGTGAGTAGAATGAGCAGTGCCAATCTAATCGTGTGTTGTGTGAGTAGAATGAGCAGTGCCAATCTAAAGTGTGTTGTCTGTGGGTAGAATGAGCAGTGCCAATCTAATCGTGTGTTGTCTGTGAGTAGAATGAGCAGTGCCAATCTAATCGTGTGTGTCTGTGAGTAGAATGAGCAGTGCCATCTAATCGTGTGTTGTCTGTGAGTAGAATGAGCAGTGCCAATTAATCGTGTGTTGTCTGTGAGTAGAATGTAGCAGGTGCCAATCTAATCGTGGTGTTGTCTGTGAGTAGAATGAGCAGTGCCAATCTAATCGTGTGTTGTCTGTGGGTAGAATGAGCAGTGCCAATCTAATCGTGTGTTGTCTGGAGTAGAATGAGCAGTGCCAATCTAATCGTGTGTTGTCTGTGAGTAGAATGAGCAGTGCCAATCTAATCGTGTGGTCTGGAGTAGAATGAGCAGTGCCAATCTAATCGTGTGTTGTCTTTTGAGTAGAATGAGCAGTGCCAATCTAATCGTGTGTTGTCTGTGAAGTAGAATGAGCAGTGCAATCTAATCGTGTGTTGTCTGTGAGTAGAATGAGCAGTTGCCAATCTAAAAGTGTGTGTCTGTGAGTAGAATGAGCAGTGCCAATCTAAAAGTGTGTTGTCTGTGAGTAGAATGAGCAGTGCCAATCTAATCATGTGTTGTCTGTGAGTATGAATGAGCAGAGCCATCTAAAAGTGTGTTGTCTGTGGGTAGAATGAGCAGTGCCAATCTAAAGTGTGTTGTTCTGTGAGTAGAATGAGCAGTGCCAATCTAAAAGCGTGTTGTCTGTGAGTAGAATGAGCAGTGCCAATCTAAAAGTGTGTTGTCTGTGAGTAGAATGAGCAGAGCCAATCTAATCGTGTGTTGTCTGTGGGTAGAATGAGCAGTGCCAATCTAATCGTGTGTTGTCTGTGAGTAGAATGAGCAGAGCCAATCTAAAAGCGTGTTGTCTGTGAGTAGAATGAGCAGTGCCAATCTAATCGTGTGTTGTCTGTGAGTAGAATGAGCAGTGCCAATCTAAAAGTGTGTTGTCTGTGAGTAGAATGAGCAGTGCCAATCTAATCGTGTGTTGTCTGTGAGTAGAATGAGCAGTGCCAATCTAATCGTGTGTTGTCTGTGAGTAGAATGAGCAGAGCCAATCTAAAAGCGTGTTGTCTGTGAGTTAGAATGAGCAGTGCCAATCTAATCGTGTGTTGTCTGTGAGTAGAATGAGCAGTGCCAATCTAAAAGCGTGTTGTCTGTGAGTAGAATGAGCAGTGCCAATCTAATCGTGTGTTGTCTGTGAGTAGAATGAGCAGTGCCAATGTAAAAGTGTGTTGTCTGTGGGTAGAATGAGCAGTGCCAATCTAAAAGTGTGTTGTCTGTGGGTAGAATGAGCAGTGCCAATCTAATCGTGTGTTGTCTGTGAGTAGAATGAGCAGTGCCAATCTAATCGTGTGTTGTCTGTGAGTAGAATGAGCAGAGCCAATCTAAAAGCGTGTTGTCTGTGAGTAGAATGAGCAGAGCCAATCTAATCGTGTGTTGTCTGTGAGTAGAATGAGCAGTGCCAATCTAATCGTGTTGTCTGTGGGTAGAATGAGCAGTGCCAATCTAATCGTGTGTTGTCTGTGAGTAGAATGAGCAGTGCCAATCTAAAAGCTAATTCTCATCTATGGCTGGTGACCTTTGGGAACCCTTCATTCCGAAGCTGGCTGGTTTGTAGGTTTCATTGAATAAATTAATCCCCCCCACCCATAGTCGTTGACTCTGAAGAGAACCCGGCCTGCCTATTATCATCACAATGTCCTGCTCTGCACAGCCTTATGGAAATGCTCACTCACAATGGCTCCTCATTACTTGTGGACATGCTTTTTAATACAACTGTGAGTGTAAAAATGACAGCCATTTTATTAAGTGACTGTTATGTGTCAAGGCCCTAGGATCTTCTAAAGAGTTGTTTAACGGTGAATGTGGATTATTACAATCTCCATCTTTTCTTCAGTATGACGTTCATATTGTCATCTGCAACGATTTAAATATATATAAATATATAAATAAATATATATATACAGTAATCCCTCGTTTATCGCGGGGGTTACGTTCCGAAAATGACCCGCGATAAGTGAAATGCATTATGAAAATCCGCGAAATAGCGAATCCGCGATAAGTGAACCGCGAAGTGGCGAGGGATCACTGTATACAGTATATACAGTACCAGTCAAAAGTTTGGACACACCTTCTCACTCTCTGTTGGGTTTGTGAGTCAGCCAAGAGTGTGCAAAGCTGTCATCAAGGCAAAGGGTGGCTACTTTGAAGAATCTAAAATATAACATGTATTTTAATTTGTTTAACACTTTTTTTGGTTATTACATGATTCCATGTGTGTTATTTTATAGTTTTGATGTCTTCACTATTATTCTATAAAAGTGTAATTCTACTATTACACTATTATACTGTATATTTGATATAATCAGGATGATGACCGTGATTTCAGTAAATTAGAATAAGATGATAGTATAGTAACCATGGCCCCCAGCCTCTATAAACCATGTAGCGGGAGAGTGCCCCCGGCCTCTATAAACCATGTAGCGGGAGAGTGCCCCAGGCCTCTATAAACCATGTAGCGGGAGAGTGCCCCAGGCCTCTATAAACCATGTAGCGGGAGAGTGCCCCCGGCCTCTATAAACCATGTAGCGGGAGAGTGCCCCAGGCCTCTATAAACCATGTAGCGGGAGAGTGCCCCAGGCCTCTATAAACCATGTACCAGGAGAGTGCCCCAGGCCTCTATAAACCATATACCAGGAGAGTGCCCCAGGCCTCTATAAACCATGTGGCGGGAGAGTGCCCCAGGCCTCTATAAACCACGTACCGGGAGAGTGTCCCAGGCCTCTATAAACCACGTACCGGGAGAGTGCCCCAGGCCTTTATAAACCATGTACCAGGAGAGTGCCCCAGGCCTCTATAAACCATGTAGCGGGAGAGTGCCCCAGGCCTCTATAAACCATGTACCGGGAGAGTGCCCCAGGCCTCTATATACCATGTACCAGGAGAGTGTCCCAGGCCTCTATAAACCACGTACCGGCAGAATGCCTGTGAGTAGTTGGGAGTGGGAGTTGCCACATCTGTCTGAGATGGACTAAACTGCCAAGTTACTGGAGTTGATGGGCTGAAGCCATCAGTGTAGCAGTGTGGAATAAAAGCATCTCAGAGGGAAAACAGGTGCCTAACTCTCTCTCTCATTCTCACACTTCTTTCTCTGTCTCGTTCTCAACCCCGCCCCCCCATATCCTCTCTCTCTTCTACTCCCTCACTCTCTCATCTCTCACCACAGACAGGACAGGGCTGATTCCACGCCAGAGAGGGAGGACCACTTCTACTCCACAGCACAAGACAGACACAAACGTGCATATCTCTCCATGCACAGCATGTCTCGTATGGAACCACATTAGATCCGGCCCAGTGCTAAAACACGTTTCTACGGCAACAGCGTCAAGCCGAGCACCGATACTTTAGAGCTGCATGTTGTTGTCTACAGAGATAGTGGATTACACAGAGCCTTTAATTCTGCATGTTGTTGTCTACAGAGATAGTGGATTACACAGAGCCTTTAATTCTGCATGTTGTTGTCTACAGAGATAGTGGATTACACAGAGCCTTTAATTCTGCATGTTGTTGTCTACAGAGATAGTGGATTACACAGAGCCTTTAATTCTGCATGTTGTTGTCTACAGAGATAGTGGATTACACTGAGCCTTTAATTCTGCATGTTGTTGTCTACAGAGATAGTGGATTACACTGAGCCTTTAATTCTGCATGTTGTTGTCTACAGAGATAGTGGATTACACAGAGCCTTTAATTCTGCATGTTGTTGTCTACAGAGATAGTGGATTACACTGAGCCTTTAATTCTGCATGTTGTTGTCTACAGAGATAGTGGATTACACTGAGCCTTTAATTCTGCATGTTGTTGTCTACAGAGATAGTGGATTACACTGAGCCTTTAATTCTGCATGTTGTTGTCTACAGAGATAGTGGATTACACTGAGCCTTTAATTCTGCATGTTGTTGTCTACAGAGATAGTGGATTACACTGAGCCTTTAATTCTGCATGTTGTTGTCTACAGAGATAGTGGATTACACTGAGCCTTTAATTCTGCATGTTGTTGTCTACAGAGATAGTGGATTACACTGAGCCTTTAATTCTGCATGTTGTTGTCTACAGAGATAGTGGATTACACTGAGCCTTTAATTCTGCATGTTGTTGTCTACAGAGATAGTGGATTACACTGAGCCTTTAATTCTGCATGTTGTTGTCTACAGAGATAGTGGATTACACAGAGCCTTTAATTCTGCATGTTGTTGTCTACAGAGATAGTGGATTACACAGAGCCTTTAATTCTGCATGTTGTTGTCTACAGAGATAGTGGATTACACTGAGCCTTTAATTCTGCATGTTGTTGTCTACAGAGATAGTGGATTACACAGAGCCTTTAATTCTGCATGTTGTTGTCTACAGAGATAGTGGATTACACAGAGCCTTTAATTCTGCATGTTGTTGTCTACAGAGATAGTGGATTACACAGAGCCTTTAATTCTGCATGTTGTTGTCTACAGAGATAGTGGATTACACAGAGCCTTTAATTCTGCATGTTGTTGTCTACAGAGATAGTGGATTACACTGAGCCTTTAATTCTGCATGTTGTTGTCTACAGAGATAGTGGATTACACAGAGCCTTTAATTCTGCATGTTGTTGTCTACAGAGATAGTGGATTACACAGAGCCTTTAATTCTGCATGTTGTTGTCTACAGAGATAGTGGATTACACCGAGCCTTTAATTCTGCATGTTGTTGTCTACAGAGATAGTGGATTACACAGAGCCTTTAATTCTGCATGTTGTTGTCTACAGAGATAGTGGATTACACAGAGCCTTTAATTCTGCATGTTGTTGTCTACAGAGATAGTGGATTACACAGAGCCTTTAATTCTGCATGTTGTTGTCTACAGAGATAGTGGATTACACAGAGCCTTTAATTCTGCATGTTGTTGTCTACAGAGATAGTGGATTACACTGAGCCTTTAATTCTGCATGTTGTTGTCTACAGAGATAGTGGATTACACAGAGCCTTTAATTCTGCATGTTGTTGTCTACAGAGATAGTGGATTACACAGAGCCTTTAATTCTGCATGTTGTTGTCTACAGAGATAGTGGATTACACTGAGCCTTTAATTCTGCATGTTGTTGTCTACAGAGATAGTGGATTACACAGAGCCTTTAATTCTGCATGTTGTTGTCTACAGAGATAGTGGATTACACAGAGCCTTTAATTCTGCATGTTGTTGTCTACAGAGATAGTGGATTACACAGAGCCTTTAATTCTGCATGTTGTTGTCTACAGAGATAGTGGATTACACAGAGCCTTTAATTCTGCATGTTGTTGTCTACAGAGATAGTGGATTACACAGAGCCTTTAATTCTGCATGTTGTTGTCTACAGAGATAGTGGATTACACAGAGCCTTTAATTCTGCATGTTGTTGTCTACAGAGATAGTGGATTACACAGAGCCTTTAATTCTGCATGTTGTTGTCTACAGAGATAGTGGATTTCACAGAGCCTTTAATTCTGCATGTTGTTGTCTACAGAGATAGTGGATTACACCGAGCCTTTAATTCTGCATGTTGTTGTCTACAGAGATATTGGATTTCACAGAGCCTTTAATTCTGCATGTTGTTGTCTACAGAGATAGTGGATTACACAGAGCCTTTAATTCTGCATGTTGTTGTCTACAGAGATAGTGGATTTCACAGAGCCTTTAATTCTGCATGTTGTTGTCTACAGAGATAGTGGATTACACAGAGCCTTTAATTCTGCATGTTGTTGTCTACAGAGATAGTGGATTACACTGAGCCTTTAATTCTGCATGTTGTTGTCTACAGAGATAGTGGATTACACAGAGCCTTTAATTCTGCATGTTGTTGTCTACAGAGATAGTGGATTACACAGAGCCTTTAATTCTGCATGTTGTTGTCTACAGAGATAGTGGATTACACAGAGCCTTTAATTCTGCATGTTGTTGTCTACAGAGATAGTGGATTACACAGAGCCTTTAATTCTGCATGTTGTTGTCTACAGAGATAGTGGATTACACAGAGCCTTTAATTCTGCATGTTGTTGTCTACAGAGATAGTAGATTACACAGAGCCTTTAATTCTGCATGTTGTTGTCTACAGAGATAGTGGATTTCACAGAGCCTTTAATTCTGCATGTTGTTGTCTACAGAGATAGTGGATTACACAGAGCCTTTAATTCTGCATGTTGTTGTCTACAGAGATAGTGGATTACACAGAGCCTTTAATTCTGCATGTTGTTGTCTACAGAGATAGTAGATTACACAGAGCCTTTAATTCTGCATGTTGTTGTCTACAGAGATAGTGGATTTCACAGAGCCTTTAATTCTGCATGTTGTTGTCTACAGAGATAGTGGATTACACAGAGCCTTTAATTCTGCATGTTGTTGTCTACAGAGATAGTGGATTACACAGAGCCTTTAATTCTGCATGTTGTTGTCTACAGAGATAGTGGATTACACAGAGCCTTTAATTCTGCATGTTGTTGTCTACAGAGATAGTGGATTACACAGAGCCTTTAATTCTGCATGTTGTTGTCTACAGAGATAGTGGATTCCTGTGGTGGACGATTTTGAGTCAATGTTGAGATCAATGCATTGAAAAGTACAGCTAAAAGGGTTAAAGATACTGAATCTGCACTGTAAGCAAAGCAAAGGGTTAAATATACTGAATCTGCACTGTAAGCAAAGCAAAGGGTTAAAGATACTGAATCTGCACTGTAAGCAAAGCAAAGGGTTAAAGATACTGAATCTGCACTGTAAGCAAAGCAAAGGGTTAAAGATACTGAATCTGCACTGTAAGCAAAGCAAAGAGTTAAAGATACTGAATCTGCACTGTAAGCAAAGCAAAGGGTTAAAGATACTGAATCTGCACTGTAAGCAAAACAAAGGGTTAAAGATACTGAATCTGCACTGTAAGCAAAGCAAAGAGTTAAAGATACTGAATCTGCACTGTAAGCAAAGCAAAGGGTTAAAGATACTGAATCTGCACTGTAAGCAAAGCAAAGGGTTAAAGATACTGAATCTGCACTGTAAGCAAAGCAAAGGGTTAAAGATACTGAATCTGCACTGTAAGCAAAGCAGAGAAGTTCACTTTTTGTTCTACATTATGTCTTCTGTGGGGTTAGCAACCTCATGTCACTGCTTGGGTACGGCAAAGCTAAATTCAGACACCAAATTCTATTACTATCAAAGTGCTGACATAGCAAATTGCCAGAACTTCAGAGGCAGTAAACTGGCATTGACACAGTTCTGTGTTGTTCGAAATGTTGTAGCAATCTGTTAGTGAGTCGTATTGTTAGTAGTGCCAACCCTAAACGATTTACTTCTGTTCAGTCAAGGTTTGGGGTCGACTCGATAGGATTGTTTCTTTCTTAAATTCATACCCAAACAGTCTACTGTATGTGTCTAATAAACCCAATCTTATTTCTGACTGAGCATAGTTCCTTGGGCAGAACATAAATCAAAGCATGTGAGGCCCAAAATGCCAAACATACCATGCAGATGTTCTATACTGTACACATGATGAGAGTCCATGGTTCAGCATCACACTATCAGCTTCTCCAATGTGTACTATGACTAAATGACAAACCCTTTTACTACAGGAGTAAAATGAGATGTACGTCTTGACATCCACCTGTGCCCAATGTCAACAGAAGGTGAAATGGGTTGGTAAGAGAAAGGTATGAGGATATGATGTCTGAATGTGAATCCTTCCTGGAACGAACACATCTCTCACCAAAGTGCTTCTCTAATTGGTTGTCTACCTTGTGTACTGTAGTACTAGGAGTAGGGACATGTAATGCTGTGTCTGTGTGTGTGTCTGTGTGTGTGTGTGTGTGTGTGTGTGTGTGTGTGTGTGTGTGTGTGTGTGTGTGTGTGTGTGTGTGTGTGTGTGTGTGTGTGTGTGTCAAGAGGTTGTTTTAACATCAATGGCTTAATGTACAAGAAGTGCAAAAGATGTCACTTTGCCCCAAAGAGCCACAGAAATAGGTCAGTCCCCCACCTGGAACATCAAAGAGTCACCTGATCTGAGAGAAGAGATCCGTCTTTCATCTTTCCACCAGCTAAAGGTACTTCTGTCAGAGCAATCATTGATATTCTGATTTGGTTCAACAGATAAGCATAGACCCTACCAACCACTATATTACCTCCAGGGCTGAGAGTCGTCCTGTGTCCATATCTATTGTGTACTTTGACTGTAATTGGGGGGGGGGGGGACAGAAGGAGAAGAATTCTTTCTTGTCCATTTTCCTTACAGTTCACAGAAATGTGTATTTCTGCTCGTAACGCAATGCTAGTCTGGAATAATGGTAAGATAGACAGACTGCTTCCTTTACCTTGGAGCAGTCTATAGTAGGTATAGATATTTGAGGTGTGGCTAGGGATGTAGGCCAACAGGTATTGGTTGTATGGTACTTATGTCTGTTGTCTTCCATTGGTTGAGAAAAAGACCAATGGCATCATGCAGTCTTAAGTCTATAGTGCAACACACACAAGGCAGAAGCCCTGAGTGCACAGTGTCTGTGATGTTATTTATAATTCATGGATAATACTGTTTTGTTCTAGCACATTAATCTATTTTCACCTGGTACATACTGAGTCATCATTCATGATGGCGGTTAACATGAAGCTAAATACGGAAACAGCTATAGAGAAGCAAAGGTGTTATTACGCTATGAAATGTCAGCCACTGCCACTACCTGCGCTACTCCATGTTACCACACGGGGGCGCTAAACGTAAATACATTTAGACAAGTGAGAGGTAAACAAGAGCAGTAGACTGTGGACTGAATAGCGCTCTGTTTTCACCATTGATTCACGTCACTGATTCAGTCTGAAACCACTTCAAAATAGAGGCTCATCGATTTTAGATTTAATGTGATTTAGAATATGTAAAAAGATTTGGTCTTCTGACTGGTTGAACGTGATCCAATCGCTGACTAACTGGAGTTGCATAATGCACCATATTATATGTGGGGGGGAGACTGTTTAATTGAAGGCAAGTGCAGACTGATTCCAAGTGCAGACTGATTCCAAGTGCAGACTGATTCAAGGCTTCAAGGACAGAAGGAAGGGAGTTTCTGGATAGAAATCCACTAACGATCACTCTAAAGTTAAATGTCATGAACTTTCATTGACACAGGCAGGATCACGATGGAAGAGTGCTCACCGCATTGATTTGAAATATACTGAGTGCACCACCAATGGATTGTGTCAGAGAATTTTTACATGAACAGAAAGAGGTATCGATGTGAGCATGACGCAATGAACAATGTGACGTCATCACAAGCCTGTTTAACGCACTGTTTGATTTTGATTTTAGGTGGGCATTAGAGTGGAACACAGAACTAGAAATAGAGAATCAAACTAGTCTACCACAGACTGTCCTGCTGCTGTGCCAGATACATACTACAGTATACTGCTGGAATATGCATGTCAAAATCATTTCTTACAGATAGGAAGGGTTCAAAGGACGATGTTTATTTGGGCAATAATGGGTGCAAATAAAAACCATTATTTTAAAAATAAAAAAAGGGTAATTACGTGTTACAAATAGATCAAAAATGTCCCAAAAAGTTTTTCATCTCAGGAGTCAATCCCTTTTTAGTGAGATATCAAATGTAGCCTATTGTTAATATTAAAGGAGCAATATGCAGAAATCACTCCGCCATTTCCTGGTTACAAAAATGTCAATAAATAGTTCACCTAATTTCAGTTTAAGTGACGAAACAAGCAATGTAAAGTGTAGAGAATCGTTGTACCATCTAAACCGCTGTGAAATATATTTTCAATAACCAAAAATATTGTATTTTCAGCTGTTTGAAGCTGGTGTGGAAAACCGAAAGCAAAAGAAGCAAAAACAAAACTTAAGAACGGGGAGCATAGAAATAGCCACATAGAACAAATCTACCACGTCTTAGACTTGCTTTCGACGAACGAATGACAGATCTATAACTCATATTTCTATGTGAATTTGGTCGGGTTGCCCAAAAAGTTACATATAGCGTCTTTGATAAACCCTTAAAGTTAAAATTTTTCAGCAGCACGTGTGCCATTATATAGCAACACCCAGTGGAATCATTTTTATGATCTTAAGTCCTTATTGATTCAGATAGAGGTGTGTGGTTCATGCTGAGTTTTTGAGGCACAAGAGGGTCATTCAAAAGTCAAAGAAATAATCTAGTGCAAGAAAAGTGTAAACAGAAAAATCACACGCTACCTCGTCAATTCCCATGGAGAAACATATACTCTACTTGAATGTATTCATATATAGCAATTTTCAATTCTATTTTATTTAACCTCTTTTATCATTGAGATAAAATCCCTTTTGCCTACGTTGAAAATATGTCGTGTACCTTTAGCATGCATGATGTAAATAGGTCTATGGTACAAATAAGATGATTTTTGGTGACTGTCGGCTACGTGCGAGTGTGCAACAATGACTGGCCTTTGTGAATAGGCCGATTATCTGAAATTACAGTACCCTTATTGTATATTTTGTATTAATATCCTTTACTGAACCAGAGAAGTCACATTGAGATACAGATCTGTATTTCAAGTGAGCCCTGGCCAAGATAGCAGCACAGTGCCTTCAGAATGGATTCATACCTCTTGGCTCATTCCACAATGTGTTGTGTTACAGCATGAATTTAACATTGAATGAATAGATTTTTTTCTCTCTCACCCATCTACACACAAAACCCTATAATGACAAAGTGAAAACATGTTTTTAGAAATGTCTGCAAATTTATTGAAAATGAAATGCATAAATATCTCATTTACATAAGTATTCACACCCTTAAGTCAATATATGTTAGAATCACATTTGGCAGCGATTACAGCTGCAAGTCTTTCTGGGTAAGTCTCTAAGGGCTTTGCACACCTGAATTGTACAATATTTGTTGGTTGTTGATCATTGCTAGACAGCCATTCTTAAGTCTTGACATATATTTTCATGCCGATTTAAGTAAAAACTGTAACTAGGCCACTCAGGAACATTCAATGTCATCTTGGTAAGCAACTCCAGTGTAAATTTGGCCGTGTGTTTTAGGTTATTGTCCTGCTGAAAGGTGAATTTGTCTCCCAGTGTCTGTTGGAAATCAGACTGAACCAGGTTTTCCTCTAGGATTTTGCCATTCCTCCAGCTCCATTCCATTTATTTTTATCCTAAAAAACAAACTCCCAAGTCCTTGCCGATGACAAGCATACCCATAACATGATGCAGCCACCACCATGCTTGAAAATATTAAAAATGGTACTCAGTGATGTGGTGTGTTGGATTTATCCCAAACATAACACTTTGTATTCAGGACATAAAGTTACTTTCTTTGCCACATTTTTTGCAGTTTTACTTTAGTTCCTTGTTGCAAACAGGATGTATGTTTTAGAATATTTGTATTTTGTACAGTCTTCCTTCTTTTCACTCTGTCATTTAGGTTAGTATTGTGGAGTAACTACAATGTTGTTGATCCATCCTCAGTTTTCTCCTATCACAGCCATTAAACTCTGTAACTGTTTTAAAGTTGCCATTGGCCTCATGGTGAAATCCTTGAGCGCTTTCCTTCCTCCCCGGCAACTGAGTAGGAAGGTCGCCTGTATCTTTGTAGTGACTGGGTGTATTGATAGACCATCCAAAGTGTAATTAATAACTTCACCATGCTCAAAGGTGTAACGGCTTTCTTCCTGGGATGAAGGAGAGGACCAAAATGCAGCGCAGTTAGTGTTCAACATGTTTAATTAAACAATAAACGATGAACATTAACAAATAACAAAATAACAAACGTGAAAGCCGAGACAGTCCTATCTGGTGCAGAACACAAACACAGAGACAGGAAACAACCACCCACCATCCCCAACACAAAACAAGCCACCTATATATGATTCTCAATCAGGGACAACGATTGACAGCTGTCTCTGATTGAGAACCATATTAGGCTGAACACAGAAACAGACGAACTAGACACACAACATAGAATACCCACCCCAACTCACGCCCTGACCAACTAAACACATACAAAACAACAGAAAACAGGTCAGGAACGTGACAAAAGGGATATTCAGTGTCTGCTTTTTATTTAAATGTACCAATTTACCAATAGGTACCCTTCTTTGCAAGGCATTGGATAACCTCCCTGGTCTTTGTGGTTGAATCTGTGTTTGAAATTCACTGCTTGACTGAGGGGCCTTACAGACAATTGTATGTGTTGGGTACAGAGATGAGGTAGTCATTCAAAAATCATGTTAAACACTATTAAATGCACACAGAATGAGTCTATGCAACTTATTATGTGACTTGTTCCGCACAGTTTGACTCCTGAACATATTTAGGCTTGGCATAAAAAAGGAATTAAATACTTATTGACTCAAGACATTTCAGATTCACTTGTTTAAAAAGAATGTAAAAACATAATTCCACTTTGACATTATGGGGTATTGTGTGTTGGCCAGTGATACAACATTTAGAATGAATCCATTTTAAATTCATGCTGTAAGAACAACAAAACGTGGAAAAAGTCAAGGGGAGTGAATACCTTCTGAAGGCTCTGTACATGAGCTAGAACACATCACAACATATAACATAACAATGAACGGGAGTTAAGACAATGCAAAGTGCATAAAAGAGTTTAAAAGAGCAGGTTTTAAAAACATGTGCAATCTGTGGTCAACAAACCTCCAATCTGGTATTAAAAATCAATCAGAATAAAATTCTAGTTTTAAATCCTTTTGCAAAGTGTTCCAAGATTATGCAAAGTGTTCCAAGATTATTCAAAGTGTTCCAAGATTATGCAAAGTGTACATTGCTCAAAATATGAATTCTACAGGACCTTTCAAATGTCCTTGAACATTTAAAAAGAATATCACAAACAGAAACATGAGTTAATTAAAACACGCAATACAAAAATAAAATTAAAGGAATGGCTTAGCTTGAGAATGTGTTTGGGCTTGTTCTAGGTCCCAAGAAACAAAGAGATCTTCTGTTGAATCTGACAATTAATCTTGATTGTTGTACAGTCGTCTCAAATAAAACTGTGAAGGACCTCGTGTTACTCTGGACCCTGATCTCTCTTTTGACGAACATATCAAGACTGTTTCAAGGACAGCTTTTTTCCATCTACGTAACATTGCAAAAATCAGAAACTTTCTGTCCAAAAATGATGCAGAAAAATTAATCCATGCTTTTGTTACTTCCAGGTTAGACTACTGCGATGCTCTCCTTTCCGGCTACTCGGATATAGCACTGAATAAACTTCTGTTAGTGCTAAATACAGCTGCTAGAATCCCAACTAGATCCAAAAAATGTGATCATATTACTCCAGTGCTAGCCTCCCTACACTGGCTTACTGTTAAGGCAAGGGCTGATTTCAAGGTTTTACTGCTAACCTACAAAGCATTACATGGGCTTGCTCCTACCTATCTTTCCGATTTGGTCCTGCCGTACATACCTACACGTACGCTATGGTCACAAGACGCAGGCCTCCTAATTGTCCCTAGAATTTCTAAGCAAACAGCTGGAGGCAGGGCTTTCTCCTATAGAGCTCAATTTTTATGGAATGGTCTGCCTAACCATGTGAGAGACGCAGACTCGGTCTCAACCTTTAAGTCTTTACTGAAGACTCATCTCTTCAGTAGGTCATATGATTGAGTGTAGTCTGGCCCAGGAGTGTGAAGGTGAACGGAAAGGCTCTGGAGCAACGAACCGCCCTTGCTGTCTCTGCCTGGCTGGTTCCCCTCTCTCCACTGGGATTCTCTGCCTCTAACCCTATTACAGTGGCTGAGTCACTGGCTTACTTGTGCTCTTCCATGCCGTCCCTAGGAGGGGTGAGTCACTTGAGTGGGTTGAGTCACTGACGTTGTCTTCCTGTCTGGGTTGGCGCCCCCCCCTTGGGTTGTGCCGTGGCGGAGATCTTGTGGGCTATACTCGGCCTTGTCTCAGGATGGTAAGTTGGTGGTTGAAGATATCCCTCTAATGGTGTGGGGGCTATGCTTTGGCAAAGTGGGTGGGGTTATATCCTGCCTGTTTGGCCCTGTCTGGGGGTATCATTGGATGGGGGCACAGTGTCTCCTGACCCCTCCTGTCTCAGCCTCCAGTATTTATGCTGCAGTAGTTTATGTGTCGGGGGGCTAGGGTCAGTCTGTTATATCTGGAGTATTTCTCCTGTCTTATCCGGTGTCCTGTGGGAATTTAAGTATGCTCTCTAATTCTCTCTTTCTCTCTCTCTCGGAGGACCTGAGCCCTAGGACCATGCCTCAGGACTACCTGGCATGATGACTCCTTGCTGTCCCCAGTCCACCTGGCCGTGCTGCTGCTCCAGTTTTGTTCACCGGACGTGCTACCTGTCCCAGACCTGCTGTTTTCAACTCTCTAGAGACAGCAGGAGCGGTAGAGATACTCTCAATGATCGGCTATGAAAAGCCAACTGACATTTACTCCTGAGGTGCTGACTTGTTGCACACTCAACAACTACTGTGATTATTATTATTTGACCATGCTGGTCATTTATGAACATTTGAACATCTTGGCCATGTTCTGTTATAATCTCCACCCGGCACAGCCAGAAGAGGACTGACCACCCCTCATAGCCTGGTTCCTCTCTAGGTTTCTTCCTAGGTTTTGGCCTTTCTAGGGAGTTTTTCCTAGCCACTGTGCTTCTACACCTGCATTGCTTGCTGTTTGGGGTTTTAGGCTGGGTTTCTATACAGCACTTTGATATATCAGCTGATGTAAGAAGGGCTATATAAATACATTTGATTTGGGCTCATGTCATTGGACTAGAGATTGTGTTTGGGTTCATGTCATTGGACTAGAGATTGTGTTTGGGCTCATGACATTAGGTTACATTTCTTGAAATAGGAAAGAGTATTCTCAGTGGTGGAAAAAGTACCCAATTGTCATACTTGAGTAAAAGTATAGATACCTTGATAGAAAGTTACTCAAGTAAAAGTAAAAGACACCCAGTAAAATATTACTTGAGTAAAAACCTAAAAGTATTTGGTTCTAAATATACTTAAGTATCCAAAGTACATGCAATTGCTAAAATTGACACAACGTAACACAACGTGCCATTGGAACACAGGAGTAATGGCTGCTGATAATGGGCCTCTGTACATTTATGTAGATATTCCATTAAAAAATCTGCCATTTTCAGCTACAATAGTCTTTTACAACATTAACAATGTCTAAACTGTATTTCTGATCAATTTGCTGTTATTTTAATGGACTTTTCTTTCAAAAACAAGGACATTTCTAAGTGACCCCAAACTTTTGAATGGTAGTGTAATTCTCCGTTCTGGCCAATGATTATTATGGCAATTCTGGTCCAACCATTAATTCATACATTGTGCCCCTGGCCTGAGAGGATAGAAGTTCAACATATAGATTGATGTAGTAATGTTACGCTAATGTTAACTAGCTGGCCAGGCGCATGATTGCCCATGAAAGGAAGTTAGGGTAACGAGCAAGCATTTTAGCCAGGTAGCCTAAGACAACAAAAACTAAAAGCTGTACAGTATGATTATGATTTTGAGTTATAGAGCGTTTCAGCAACATTAAAGAGGAGGATGGCATTGGTGGTTCATTACAAAATAGGGTGAGTCAACATGTTTTTTCCACTTGCTCGCATGCGCGCGCACACACACACACAAGTCAGTACCATGGACAGCCACATCATATTTAGCTTACTTTGATAGGACTAAATCGCTTTTAGTTGTCACTGTATTAGACTAAGCAGAGGTGATTAGATGATGTTGAAATGGTGCTGGAATAGTGGAGGCAGCGCCTGTTTTCTTTGTGACTTGCGGTATCTCTCCATGGTTCTAAATCAATAGTTGTTGAGTGGTCAGAAAATGTCTGAAACATTACCTTGCTTGACCATGCAGTAGGTCACGTAAAGGGGTTTGTAACATGTTCTGTGGACTTCACCTGATAGAGGTTGCTCTCCGGTTTTGTGATAAAACAATGTTGTGGTTGAATGTATTCTGCCACTGTGTCTTCTTATTGTCTCGGCCTTTAGGCTTATTTATCACAGTGGCAAGGCAGTGGCATATGTAGCCTAGTGATTAGAGCGTTGGGCCAGTAACTGAAAGGTTGCTGGATCGAATCCCCGAGCTGACAAGGTAAAAAACTGTCGTTCTGCCTCTGAGCAAGGCAGTTAACCCACTGTTCCCCGGGCGGCGAAGATGTGGATGTCGATTATGGCAGCCCCCCCCCCGCACCTCTCTGATTCAGAGGGGTTGGGTTAAATGCGGAAGACACATTTCAGTTGAATGCATTCATTTGTACAGCTGACTAGGTATCCCCCTTTCCCTATGAACTAACAGGTTATAGAGCAAACAACGCAATTATTGTAACTTGGCTTCCCGGTGATTTTACCCACGCATTGCTACTGGAACCATGTAGTAGTTAGTGCTGAGCTATTGACCAAAATGTTTGTTATTTTTCGGTTTATAAACAACTAATTGACTGACAACAGTTCATTTATTTGAATTCCATTTCATTATGTTTTTTTTTCTGTGAGCTCAATGTCCAGTTTCTGTAGAGATAAATGAGATCGAGTCATAACTGTGCGATGTAGTAGGGAGTTGTAGTTTTCAACCGGCCAATATTCTACATAGTTTAGCGCAGAAAACATGGTAATTAACTGTAATGACCATAATCCATTGCGTGCACGCTTAAACTTGTCTGGTCTGTGCGGAGCATGCGATCGAGAGGGATAGAACGCAGTTGCTTCACGAGCGTGAAAATACACGATCTAAGTGATTGATAGCAGAGTATGTGTGTGGAGCGGAGCTGGAGCGAAGCGTGCCCAATTTGACTGGAGCACTGAGCGAGATTCCCAAAGGCTGGAGCGTTGGCCTTCTCGCACGCTCTAATTTCACTCCTACAGCGCTCACTTCACGAGCTCAGGGCATGCCTGTCCCGGCGTGCATTTGTAGTCTACTTGTGTGCTGCTATAGCCCCTTGCTTTAGCTACTGTCATGGCGTTTGCTAAAAATTTTCATAAAGAAACTGATAAAACACACAGGTGCTAAATCAAGGTGACTTACAAAGATGAGGACCAAGAGCAAGAGAGGGAATGTGGTGATGTAGTGTCCACAACTAAACAATCATTGTGGAATATGAAAAGACATATCCCTAAAGCATGATTTATTTTTTTCAAATCAAGTCAAATTTTATTTGTCACATGCGCTGTGAAATGCTTATTTCTTTCAAATCAAGTCACATTTTATTTGTCATTTTATTTGGTTAAACTGTGATTTTAATGAATGGAGATAATTTGGAGTGGCAGTTTTTTGGGAGGGATTTGAAGCCCAGAGCGGTGAGCAACCGTTCAACTCCGCTCACATACTCTGATTGATAGTTGGTATTCAGCAGTCATGAAAGTATACCTTATTTACACTGAACAAAAATATAAAACGCAACATGTAAAGTGTTGGTCCCATGTTTCATGAGCTGAAATAAAAGATCTCAGAAGTTTTCCACATGCACAAAAAGCATATTTTTCAAAATAAAAAAAATGTATATCCCTGTTAGTCAGCATTTCTCTTTTGCCAAGATAATCCATCCACCTGACAGGTGTGGCATATCAAGAAGCTGATTAAACAGCATGATCGTTACACAGGTGCACCTTGTGCTGCAGACAATAAAATGTCACTATTAGTTTGCCACACAACACAATGCCACAGATGTCTCAAGTTTTGAGGGAGCACGCAATTGGCTTACTGACTGCAGGAATGTGCACCAGAGCTGATGCCAGATAATTTTATTTTAATTTCTCTACCATAAGCCGCCTCCAACATCGTTTTAGAGAATTTGGCAGTACGTCCAACCGGCCTCACAACCGTAGACCACGTGTAACTTTGCCAGCCCAGGACCTCCATATCCGGCTTCTTCAACTGCGGGATCGTCTGAGACCAGCCACCTGGACAGCTGATGAAACTGTGGGTTTGCACAACTGAAGAATTTCTGTACAAACTGTCAGAAACTGTCTCAGGGAAGCTCATTTGCGTGCTTGTCGTACTCACAAGGGTCTTGATCTGACTGCAGTTTGGAGTTGTAATCCTACTTCAATGGGCAAATGCTTACCTTCGATGGCCACTGGCACGCTGGAGAATTGTGCTCTTTATGGATGAATCCCGGTATTAACTGTACCGGGCAGATAATGCACAGCCCCATGTCACAAGGATCTGTCCACAATTCCTGGAAGCTGAAAATGTCCCAGTTCTTCCATGGCCTGCATACCCACCAGACATGTCACCCATTGAGCCCGTTTGGGATGCTCTGGATCAACGTGTATGACAGCGTGTTCCAATTCCCGCCAATATCCAGCTATTTCGCACAGCCATTGAAAGGAGTGGGACAACATTCTACAGGCCACAATCAACAGCCTGATCAATTCTATGCAAATGAGATGTGACCCACTGCATGAGGCAAATGGTGGTCACACCAGATACTGACTGGTTTCCCGATCCACACCCCTATCTTTTTTTTAAGGTATCTGTGACCAACAGATGCATATCTGTAATCCCAGTCATGTCAAATCCATCGATCAAGGCCTAATGCATTTATTTAAATTGACTGATTTCCTTATATGAACTGTAACTCAGTAAAATCTTTGAAATTGTTGCATGATGCGTTTATATTTTTGTTCGGTGTACTTTGAAGAACTAATAAAATAGTTATTTTGTTCGACAGAATAGGCAGCAGCAGCTCTACAGCGATGAGATGTCTTGGAATGAAATCATAAAGTCATCAAATAAAACAAATATTTCATGAAGGTAAAGTCATGTGAGTAAATGATGGTTAGTAAGTGATAAACAGTAATGGACAGTCACTACCATCATGGAACTTGTATTCATTGTTTTATTCTGTGTTACAGCATTCAACCAACATAATGCGTAGTGCATGTAATGTATTTTTTTAAATGATCGAAACCGAACCATAATTATTTTTTAAATAATCGAACCGAAACTGAACCGACATTAAAAAGCACTAATCGCTCAGCACTAGCAGTAGGCTAGTGCTCTCTCACATTCAGGTCATCGGGTAAGGTAGGTTAATGTGTACCTGACAACAGAACCTGTCATCACTAGAACGCTACATTACTTTTCACAATTAAAACCCTTGTATAAGGCAAGCAAACCAGTGTCCCTCGTTCACTATCAAGGATGGTCAAGGTCATTTAAATGAATTCCGCATTGTAACTTTACACAGAGACAGTCAAGCATGGCATTGTTACTTATGTTAACAGCTGCCATATCATTACAGGACACAAACTGCCAGTAGGGTATGGTATGCTTTCGTGGAGTTAATTGGTAAAGAGATGGGAAGAGCGTGTGGGAGAGAGAGAAAGAGATAACGAAAGAGAGGGGGGAGAGAGAGAGATAACGAAAGAGAGGGGGGAGAGAGCGAGAGAGGGGGAGAGAGAGAGTGTGTGTGTGTACTGTTGGTCTATGCTGTTTTGAGGGGTCAACACTCACCAACTCAACACACAGCTGCAAATTATTGTTGTTCAATGCTGCCCAGAGGGCACTGCCTCCCCTTTTGTGCGATCAAGCGCGAAACAAGCACGCACAAGTAAGTCAACTGATGATAAGTAGTAGTCTAACCGTCCAGCAACAGGTAGGGGACATTTCTTCCGTAATTTAACATGGGTCGGATACTTGCTCTACCAATGTAAGCTATTATAATAGGATTTCGGGAAAGCGGTGGTCAGCGAGACATATCCGACAAGGCAGCGGCTTTAGTACGTTTTTTGTTGTTGTTTTTTTTCGCTCACCGCATGCAGGCTCTGTTTTGTCCCACTTCATTTATCCACCAAGTCGGCATTAGACGGAGACTAAAGCGTGTGTCCGTCCCATTGATGAGAAAACAAACCAGGCTACAAACAGCATGTCATCTCCAGACAAGACAACCCAAAGGAATGAAGTCCTGAATAACATACGGAGGTCCTCGATGGTGGCGGGACATGGGAGAAAACAGATGGAGTTTGAGATGTCACAAAGCCGCGTCAGCCTCACAACCTGGGGCGCTTATTTCTAACAACAGGTTTCTGTGTGACGCCGAGGGCATCACCATTCACACAACTGTCACTCGACCGTCGGTGTCCTCACCTACCCGGGCTCAATCTGAACCCCCGGATGTCCGTATACAGCACAACTCGTCCAGTTACCGTCAGCCGTGCTTACATTCAAGGACGCGCTTATAACTTTCTGGAAAGACCATCTGGGTGGAAATGCTTCGTGTATCACTTCTCGGTGTGAGTGTTTATGATGAATAACGTTGATATAACAATAACACATTACTTGCATTTGTCAACCATGCCAAGTGCTTTGTGGGCGTTTTGCCAAGTGCCAAATGGTTCAAAGCAGTTCAAGGGCATGACACTAGGCTATCCTTTGGAGTATTTCTAGTAGTCCTAATACAATACTATACACGTGATTAACGGTACAATTATGTTACTGGATTACACTGTAGGCTATAAAATGGAGGCTATATGTAGATTTATACAGCTGAACAAACTCACTTCAGTATTTAATGAACATCATGTGGGCACTGACGTCAGACTGCTATTATGTAGCATTGACCGTTTTGTCTGAACATGGAATTTTTGCCAAACTCCATGGGCTGGTTTCCTGGACACATATTAAGCCTATGACTGGTCTAAAAAATACTGTATATTTCAATGGAGCTTCTCAGTTGAGCAGACTTTTAGTCTAGGACTAGGCTTGTGTCTGTGTCAAAGAAACCAGCCCTATATCGTCATGTTGTCCAGGGGAAACCAGCCCTACATCATCATGTTGTTCAGGGGAAACCAGCCCTATATCATCATGTTATCCAGGGGAAACCACACTATATCATCATGTTGTCCAGGGAAAAACCACCCTATATCATCATGTTGCCCAGGGGAAACCAGCCCTATATCATCATGTTGTCCAGGGGAAACCAGCCCTATATCATCATGTTGACCAGGGGAAACCAGCCCTATATCATCATGTTGTCCAGGGGGAAAACCAGCCCTATATCATCATGTTGTCCAGGGGAAACCAGCCCTATATCATCATGTTGTCCAGGGGAAAACCCAGCCTCTATATCATCATGTTTGGTCCAGGGGAAACCAGCCCTATATCATCATGTTGACCAGGGAAACCCAGCCCTATATCATCATGTTGTCCCAGGGGAAAACCAGCCCTATATCATCATGTTGTCCAGGGGAAACCAGCCCTATATCATCATGTTGTCCGGGGAAACCAGCCCTATATCCAGCATGTTGTCCAGGGGAAACCAGCCCTATATCATCATGTTGTCCAGGGGAAACCAGCCCTATATCATCATGTTGTCCAGGGGAAACCAGCCCTATATCATCATGTTGTCCAGGGGAAACCAGCCCTATATCATCATGTTGTCCAGGGGAAACCAGCCCTACATCATCATGTTGTCCAGGGGAAACCAGCCCTATATCATCATGTTGTCCAGGGGAAACCAGCCCTACATCATCATGTTGTCCAGGGGAAACCAGCCCTATATCATCATGTTGTCCAGGGGAAACCAGCCCTATCATCATGTTGTCCAGGGGAAACCAGCCCTATATCATCATGTTGTCCAGGGGAAACCAGCCCTATATCATCATGTTGTCCAGGGACGTGGGCATACTGTAAGTGTTTCGGGGGCCTGATCTCTGGCTGAAGAATGTTCAGTCTGAAGAACCAACCCCCAGTGCTCAGTATCTCCTCTCACTGGAGTTGATAGCAGGCAGCTAAACTTGGCAGGCTGGCTGCTTTGAGAGCAGTAGCCTGATACTGCCACTCTATGACCTGCTGGTGTGGGGGGGATGCCTGATGCAGGCTGGCTGCTTTGGGTGAGCCTGACGCATCAGGGCAGAGATAGTCCTGATGCATCAGGGCAGAGATAGTCCTGATGCATCAGGGCAGAGATAGTCCTGATGCATCAGGGCAGAGATAGTCCTGATGCATCAGGGCAGAGATAGTCTTGATGCATCAGGGCAGAGATAGTCCTGATAGCACTGGATGCCAATGGACCACCACTACAGATGCCCCCTTGTTTCCACAAACGTTGCCTACTAAACAACTACTTAATAGATGCATTTGTATTTCGGCAGTATTTTCCTCACCTGTTAAAAGGCCTATCACAGAACTGTCTTAATTGTGACATATCAGATGTTAAGAGTCTGGACAGTTGGGTTCTAACTTTCTAAGTAACTTTACAAAGCCAAAACCATCTTAACAAGGTAATGTCTAGCGTTACAATGGAGGTGTAAGGTATAAACTTTCCTTTTTTTACACTAAACTCACACTTGTCTTTTCTTACTACCACAGACTTTGCTGATAGCTGCTTTAACGAGGGAAGTATTTACTATAGCTAGGTGTCCCTCCAATTGGCGACAGTTTTTCATGCGAATATTCTAAAATCCTAATTTTCCCACCAGATATGTGTTTCCTTCACATTTTGTGACTTGTGGCAAATAAAAAGGCTGTGCGTGATGACGTAGTGCACATAAAAATACATTTTCGCGGTTAAATTCCATGTACGGAATAAAAAAATACATATTACATTGATTTCCATCGCATTTTCAACTGTGATAGTTTTCTCACAAAAATGTTGCGTTATGTAGAGTGTGTGCCCACTATGTATTGGCACCGTGTGCTCTAGCCAACAGCGCGCAGATACGCATAGCCGACATTACATGATGAGATTATTATGGACAAAAAGAAAGACTATTTTTATTTGTCAAATGGCAGCT
>NW_024060431.1:0-24659 GCF_016432855.1 Salvelinus namaycush | reverse complement strand
GGATCATTGTTATTCTAACTTCCGCAACGCATATAAGGCCCTCCCCCACCCTCCTTTCGGAAAAGCTGACCACGACTCCATTTTGTTGCTCCCAGCCTATAGATATAAACTAAAACAGGAAGTGCACGTGCTCAAGTTTGTTCAACGCTGGTCCGACCAATCGGATTCCATGCTTCAAGATTGCTTTGATCAACGTGGACTGGGATATGTTCCGCATAGCGTCGGACAATAACATTGATGAATACGCTGATTCGGTGAGCGAATTTATTAGCAAGTGCATCAGTGATGTTGTACCCACAGCATCTATTAAAACATTCCCCAACCAGAAACTGTGGATTGATGGCAGCATTCGCGCAAAACTGAAACATGGCTCACTCGGGATACGTCATCAGAGTTGGTACAGCCACCTGGCTTCTTCACGCATCGCGCCGACAGAAACAAACATCTCTCTGGTAAGAAGAAGGGCGGGGGTCTATGCCTTATGATTAACGAGACGTGGTGTGATCATAACAACATACAGGAACTCAAGTCCTTTTGTTCACCTGATCTAGAATTCCTTACAATCAAATGCCGACCGCATTATCTACCAAGAGAATTCTCTTCGATCATAATCACAGTCGTGTATATTCCCCCCAAGCAGACACATCAACGGCCCTGAAAGAACTTCATTTGACTCTATGTTAACTGGAAACCACATATCCTGAGGCTGCATTTATTGTAGCTGGGGATTTTAACAAGGCTAATCTGAAAACAAGGCTCCCTACATTTTATCGGCATATCGATTGCGCGACCCGGGCTGGCAAAACCCTGGATCATTGTTATTCTAACTTCCGCAACGCATATAAGGCCCTCCCCCACCCTCCTTTCGGAAAAGCTGACCACGACTCCATTTTGTTGCTCCCAGCCTATAGATATAAACTAAAACAGGAAGTGCACGTGCTCAAGTTTGTTCAACGCTGGTCCGACCAATCGGATTCCATGCTTCAAGATTGCTTTGATCAACGTGGACTGGGATATGTTCCGCATAGCGTCGGACAATAACATTGATGAATACGCTGATTCGGTGAGCGAATTTATTAGCAAGTGCATCAGTGATGTTGTACCCACAGCATCTATTAAAACATTCCCCAACCAGAAACTGTGGATTGATGGCAGCATTCGCGCAAAACTGAAACATGGCTCACTCGGGATACGTCATCAGAGTTGGTACAGCCACCTGGCTTCTTCACGCATCGCGCCGACAGAAACAAACATCTCTCTGGTAAGAAGAAGGGCGGGGGTCTATGCCTTATGATTAACGAGACGTGGTGTGATCATAACAACATACAGGAACTCAAGTCCTTTTGTTCACCTGATCTAGAATTCCTTACAATCAAATGCCGACCGCATTATCTACCAAGAGAATTCTCTTTGATCATAATCACAGTCGTGTTTATTCCCCCCAAGCAGACACATCAACGGCCCTGAAAGAACTTCATTTGACTCTATGTTAACTGGAAACCACATATCCTGAGGCTGCATTTATTGTAGCTGGACCAGTGTTAAACAAACTTGAGCACGTGCACTTCCTGTTTTAGTTTCTATCTATAGGCTGGGAGCAACAAAATGGAGTCGTGGTCAGCTTTTACGAAAGGAGGGTGGGGGAGGGCCTTATATGCGTTGCGGAAGTTGGAATAATATCCCAGTCTGCTGTCACCACATGCTTCAAGAAGGCCACCATTGTTCCTGTTCCCAAGAAAGCGAAGGTAACTGAAATAAATGACTATTGCCCCGTAGCACTCACTTCAGTCATCATGAAGTGCTTTGAGAGACTAGTCAAGGACCATATCACCTCCACCCTACCTGACACCCTAGACCCACTCCAATTTGCTTACCTCCCCAATAGGTCCACAAACGATGCAATCACCATCACACTGCACACTGCCCTAACCCATCTGGACAAGAGGAATACCTATGTAAGAATGCTGTTCATCGACTACAGCTCAGCATTCAACACCATAGTACCCTCCAAACTCGTCATTAAGCTCGAGACCCTGGGTCTTGACCCCGCCCTGTGCAGCTGGGTCCTGGACTTCCTGACGGGCCGCCCCAAGGTGGTGAGGGTAGGTAACAACATCTCCACCCCGCTGATCCTCAACACTGGGGCCCCACAAGGGTGCGTTCTCAGCCCTCTCCTGTACTCCCTGTTCACCCATGACTGCGTGGCCATGCACGCCTCCAACTCAATCATCAAGTTTGCAGACGACACTACAGTGGTAGGCTTGATTACCAACAACGACGAGACGGCCTACAGGGAGGAGGTGAGGGCCCTCGGAGTGTGGTGTCAGGAAAATAACCTCACACTCGATGTCAACAAAACAAAGGAGATGATCGTGGACTTCAGGAAACAGCAGAGGGAGCACCCCCCTATCCACATTGACGGGACAGGAGCGGAGAAGGTGGAAAGTTTTAAGTTCCTATGGCGTACACATTACGGACAAACTGAAATGGTCCACCCACACAGACAGTGTGGTGAAGAATGCGCAGCAGTGCCTCTTCAACCTCAGGAGGCTGAAGAAATTCGGCTTGTCACCGAAAACACTCACAAACTTTTACAGATGCACAATCGAGAGCATCCTGTCTGGCTGTATCACCGCCTGGTACGGCAACTGCTCCACCCACAACCGCAAGGCTCTCCAGAGGGTAGTGAGGTCTGCACAACGCATCACCGGGGGCAAACTACCTGCCCTCCAGGACACCTACACCACCCGATGTCACAGGAAGGCCATAAAGATAATCAAGGACAACCACCACCCGAGCCACTGCCTGTTCACCCCGCTATCATCCAGAAGGCGAGGTCAGTACAGGTGCATCAAAGCGGGGACCGAGAGACTGAAAAACAGCTTCTATCTCAAGGCCATCAGACTGTTAAACAGCCATCACTAACATTGAGTGGCTGCTGCCAACATACTGACTCATCTCTAGCCATTTTAATAATGGAAAAAATGATGTAATAAATGTATCACTAGCCACTTTAAACAATGCCACTTTATATACTGTTTACACACCCTACATTACTCATCTCATATGTATATACCGTACTCTATCTTGCCTATGCCGTTCGGCCATCGCTCACTCCTATATTTTTATATACATATTCTTATTCATTCCTTTACACTTGTGTGTATAAGGTAGTTGTTGTGAAATTGTTAGGTTAGATTACTTGTTAGATATTACTGCAACGGTCGGAACTAGAAGCACAAGCATTTCGCTACACTCGCATCAACATCTGCTAACCGTGTGTATGTGACCAATAACATCTGCTAACCGTGTGTATGTGACCAATAACATCTGCTAACCGTGTGTATGTGACCAATAACATCTGCTAACCGTGTGTACGTGACAGTCTATCTTCCTCCTATCACACAGTCTCCTATTTGTGGTTTGATCTGAAAACATTGGGTAGATGAATTCAAGATAGCCAGTCTGTTTTTGCCATCATGCCACCTCCTTGTCATGCCATGCTTGTCATATTTGGGTTGACAATGGAGTTGGTGAGAACACAAACAGGACCTGGGACCCAGCTAAAAGGAAACAGGACCTGGGACCCAGCTAAAAGGAAACAAGACCTGGGACCCAGCTAAAAGGAAACAGGACCTGGGACCCAGCTAAAAGGAAACAGAACCTGGGACCCAGCTAAAAGGAAACAGGACCTGGGACCCAGCTAAAAGGAAACAGGACCTGGGACCCAGCTAAAAGGAAACAGGACCTGGGACCCAGCTAAAAGGAAACAGGACCTGGGACCCAGCTAAAAGGAAACAGGACCTGGGACCCAGCTAAAAGGAAACAGGACCTGGGACCCAGTTAAAAGGAAACAGAACCTGGGACCCAGCTAAAAGGAAACAGGACCTGGGACCCAGCTAAAAGGAAACAGGACCTGGGACCCAGTTAAAAGGAAACAGAACCTGGGACCCAGCTAAAAGGAAACAGGACCTGGGACCCAGCTAAAAGGAAACAGGACCTGGGACCCAGCTAAAAGGAAACAGGACCTGGGACCCAGCTAAAAGGAAACAGGACCTGGGACCCAGCTAAAAGGAAACAGGACCTGGGACCCAGCTAAAAGGAAACAGGACCTGGGACCCAGTTAAAAGGAAACAGGACCTGGGACCCAACTAAAAGGAAACAGGACCTGGGACCCAGCTAAAAGGAAACAGGACCTGGGACCCAGCTAAAAGGAAACAGGACCTGGGACCCAGCTAAAAGGAAACAGGACCTGGGACCCAGCTAAAAGGAAACAGGACCTGGGACCCAACTAAAAGGAAACAGGACCTGGGACCCAACTAAAAGGAAACAGGACCTGGGACCCAGCTAAAAGGAAACAGGACCTGGGACCCAGCTAAAAGGAAGCAGGACCTGGAACTAGGCTAAAAGCCATATGGTAGATGGCTAGATGATGCCCACTGGGTATCACATCTAATTTCCCCTCTTCTGTGCCCTGCACTCACTCAACAAGCCTTCACGGCTGACCCTAGCCTGGAAGCCCTCACGGCTGACCCTAGCCTGGAAGCCCTCACAGCTGACCCTAGCCTGGAAGCCCTCACGGCTGACCCTAGCCTGGAAGCCCTCACGCCTGACCCTAGGCCTGGAAGCCCTCACGGCTGACCCTAGGCCTGGAAGCCCTCACGGCTGACCCTAGCCTGGAAGCACTCACGCCTGACCCTAGCCTGGAAGCCCTCACGCCTGACCCTAGCCTGGAAGCCCTCACGGCTGACCCTAGCCTGGAAGCCCTCACGCCTGACCCTAGCCTGGAAGCCCTTACGCCTGACCCTAGCCTGGAAGCCCTCATGCCTGACCCTAGCCTGGAAGCCCTCACGCCTGACCCTAGCCTGGAAGCCCTCACGCCTGACCCTAGCCTGGAAGCCCTCATGCCTGACCCTAGCCTGGAAGCCCTCACAGCTGACCCTAGCCTGGAAGCCCTAACAGCTGACCCTAGCCTGGAAGCCCTCACAGCTGACCCTAGCCTGGAAGCCCTCACAGCTGACTCTAGCCTGGAAACCCTCACAGCTGACCCTAGCCTGGAAGCCCTCACGCCTGACCCTAGCCTGGAAACCCTCACAGCTGACCCTAGCCTGGAAGCCCTCACGCCTGACCCTAGCCTGGAAGCCCTCACGCCTGACCCTAGCCTGGAAGCCCTCACAGCTGACCCTAGCCTGGAAACCCTCACGGCTGACCCTAGCCTGGAAACCCTCACGGCTGACCCTAGCCTGGAAGCCCTCACAGCTGACCCTAGCCTGGAAACCCTCACAGCTGACCCTAGCCTGGAAGCCCTCACAGCTGACCCTAGCCTGGAAGCCCTCACAGCTGACCCTAGCCTGGAAACCCTCACAGCTGACCCTAGCCTGGAAGCCCTCACAGCTGACCCTAGCCTGGAAGTCCTCACAGCTGACCCTAACATAGAAGCTTTTCAGGTCTAGTAGGGCCTACCCTACATCACACTGTTCATTGATTCCCCAGTCCTCCTGCCCTGGGGATTCTGCAATGAGGCCAGTCTTGAGGGGGCAGATGAGGCCTGTGCATGTGTATGGCTACATTAGTCATTGTCAATATTGGAAATCCTTATTTGCTTTGCTGAATGGATACTGTGCTGTTGCCTGATCCAACAGACTGGCTACTGGCTGATCCAACAGACTGGCTACTGGCTGATCCAACAGACTGGCTACTGGCTGATCCAACAGACTGGCTACTGGCTGATCCAACAGACTGGCTACTGGCTGATCCAACAGACTGGCTACTGGCTGATCCAACAGACTGGCTACTGGCTGATCCAACAGACTGGCTACTGGCTGATCCAACAGACTGGCTACTGGCTGATCCAACAGACTGGCTACTGCCTGATCCAACAGACTGGCTACTGGCTGATCCAACAGACTGGCTACTGGCTGATCCAACAGACTGGCTACTGGCTGATCCAACAGACTGTCTACTGGCTGATCCAACAGACTGGCTACTGGCTGATCCAACAGACTGGCTACTGCCTGATCCAACAGACTGGCTACTGGCTGATCCAACAGACTGCCATGTAACATAAACAAACAGGTGGCTTTTGTTCTCCTGCAGGTCAAGCTGTTCTTTATCCAAATCAGAGAACAGAGAACAGAGAACAGGGAACATGGAACAGGGAACATGGAACATGGAACAGAGAACAGAGAACAGAGAACAGAGAACAGAGAGCATGGAACAGAGAACAGAGAACAGGAAACAGAGAACAGAGAACAGAGAACAGAGAACAGAGAACAGAGAACAGGGAACATGGAACATGGAACATGGAACAGGGAACAGAGAAGAGAGAACAGGAAACAGGGAACAGAGAACAGAGAACAGGAAACAGGAAACAGGAAACAGGAAACAGGAAACATGGAACATGGAACATGGAACATGGAACATGGAACAGGGAACAGGGAACAGGGAACAGGGAACAGGGAACAGGGAACAGAGAACAGAGAACATGGAACATGGAACATGGAACATGGAACATGGAACATGGAACATGGAACATGGAACATGGAACAGGAAACAGGAAACAGGAAACAGGAAACAGGAAACAGGAAACAGGAAACAGGAAACATGGAACATGGAACAGGGAACAGGGAACAGGGAACATGGAACATGGAACATGGAACATGGAACATGGAACAGGGAACAGGGAACAGGGAACAGAGAACAGAGAACAGAGAACAGAGAGCATGGAACAGAGAACAGAGAACAGGGAACAGGGAACAGGGAGCAGAGAACAGAGAACAGAGAACAGAGAACAGGGAACAGGGAACAGGGAACAGGGAACATGGAACATGGAACAGAGAACAGGGAAGAGAGAACAGGGAAGAGAGAACAGGAAACAGAACAGAGAACAGGGCTCACGGTTCGGCTCCTGTACAGATCACAAAGTGCCCTGAAAGTGTGTGTATGACTGATGTGTGTGTGTGTGTGTGTGTGTGTGTGTGTGTCAAAAGTAGTGCACTACTTACCACATAGAGCCCTAGTCAATAGTAGTGCACTACTTACCCCATAGAGCCCTAGTCAATAGTAGTGCACTACTTACCCCATAGAGCCCTAGTCAAAAGTAGTGCACTACTTACCCCATAGAGCCCTGGTCAAAAGTAGTGCACTACTTACCCCATAGAGCCCTGGTCAATAGTAGTGCACTACTTACCCCATAGAGCCCTGGTCAATAGTAGTGCACTACTTACCCCATAGAGCCCTGGTCAAAAGTAGTGCACTACTTACCCCATAGAGCCCTGGTCAATAGTAGTGCACTACTTACCCCATAGAGCCCTGGTCAAAAGTAGTGCACTACTTACCCCATAGAGCCCTGGTCAATAGTAGTGCACTACTTACCCCATAGAGCCCTAGTCAATAGTAGTGCACTACTTACCCCATAGAGCCCTAGTCAATAGTAGTGCACTACTTACCCCATAGAGCCCTAGTCAATAGTAGTGCACTACTTACCCCATAGAGCCCTGGTCAATAGTAGTGCACTACTTACCCCATAGAGCCCTGGTCAATAGTAGTGCACTACTTACCTGATAGAGCCCTAGTCAAAAGTAGTGCACTACTTACCCCATAGAGCCCTAGTCAATAGTAGTGCACTACTTACCCCATAGAGCCCTAGTCAATAGTAGTGCACTACTTACCCCATAGAGCCCTGGTCAATAGTAGTGCACTACTTACCCCATAGAGCCCTGGTCAATAGTAGTGCACTACTTACCCCATAGAGCCCTAGTCAAAAGTAGTGCACTACTTACCCCATAGAGCCCTGGTCAAAAGTAGTGCACTACTTACCCCATAGAGCCCTGGTCAATAGTAGTGCACTACTTACCCCATAGAGCCCTGGTCAATAGTAGTGCACTACTTACCCCATAGAGCCCTAGTCAATAGTAGTGCATTACTTACCCCATAGAGCCCTAGTCAAAAGTAGTGCACTACTTACCCCATAGAGCTCTGGTCAAAAGTAGTGCACTACTTACCCCATAGAGCCCTGGTCAAAAGTAGTGTACTACATAGGGAATAGTGTTCCATTTTGGATGCAATCTTTTCTCCTCCACCTTCGCATACTATTAGCTTTATGACCTTGAATGGAGGTGTGCATCTTTCTCCTGGGCAGGGGTGGAGAGGAAGACATTCATTTTGACATGTCAAAAGTGTTTCATTACGGGCGATTTTATCTACCAGCTCTCACAGTCTCACATCAGAATCAGACGTTCATTCGTGTTTATCAGACGTCAAATTTCAAAGTTGTTCCAAACATCAAATTTCCAAATGTTTAAGGTTAAGTTCAGGTATTAACTCTGAATGGTTAAGGTTAGGCATTAACTCTGAATGGTTAAGGTTAGGCATTAACTCTGAACGGTTAAGGTTTTAACTCTGAATGGTTAAGGTTAGGCATTAACTCTGAATGGTTAAGGTTAGACATTAACTCTGAATGGTTAAGGATAGGGTTAAGGCTTAAAACAAAAATATCAAAAAACTAATTTCTATCGCTGGATTCGAACTTGTAACCTTAGGATTCAGAGCTCAATGTTATCCCAAGGTGGCCGATTTCCACGTCATCTCCCGAGGTTTCTCGACTTTTACACCCCTGCCGGGCGAGGGTTCTTAAAGGTCACCATGTACGGTACGTTATCTCAGTCTGAGGAAATGTCTATGATCCCTGTAACATGAAATGTACTGAAACAGAAAGGAGTGGTGCTCCTTGGCAGACAGTAAAGGATGAGAGACATTATTAACGCAATCACTTAGGTCAATTCCTACTGGTCCAATTAGGTCATATTAATTTCATCGATAGAGAGCTCACCATCCACTCTATCCTACTTCCCGACATCAGTTTCAGGCTGCGTCCCTATTCCCTCCACATTACAGGGAATAGGGAGCCCTTTGGGACGCAGACTCAGTTGGAAGTTGGAAGCAGATAATTCCAATAACGTTAGAATCACGTCATTCATCAGCTTCATTCCCTGCTGTGGTTCTGCTTAAGTATTTGTGGCTGTGTCTTAGCAACAGCAGCAAGAATGACACAGGGAGGAAGAGAGAAAGATGGAGAGACAGAGAGAGAGAGAGGGAGAAGGAGAGAGAGAGAAGACAGACTATGTGCACACTGCCCACAAAACGAGGTGGAAACTGAGCTGCACTTCTTAACCTCCTGCCAAATGTATGACCATATTAGAGACACATAAAAACAAATCCAATTTTGAGAAACTACCATATCTATTGGGTGAAATACCACAGTGTGACATCACAGCAGCACGACTTGTGACCTGTTTCCACAAGAAAAAGGCAACCAATGAAGAACAAACACCATTCTTTATACAACCTATATTTATTTATTTTCCCTTTTGTACTTTAACTATTTGTACATCAATACAACACTGTATATACATAATATGCCATTTGAAATGTCTTTATTTTGGAACTTTTGTGAGTATAATGTTTACTGTATTGTTTATTTCACTAAGTGTTTATTATCTATTTCACTTACTTTGGCAATGTTAACGTATGTTCACCATGCCAATAAAGCCCCTTACATTGAAATTGAATTGAGAGAGAGACAGAGAGAGAAAGAGCAAGACAGACAGACATGACACAGGGTCTGTTTGTACATGCTGTGGTACATGCTGTTGTAGTTGATGTTGTCACAGACAGGGTTCCAGAAGAGAAGGCCCTATCAGAGTTGATGTTGTCACAGACAGGGTTCCAGAAGAGAAGGCCCTGTCAGAGTTGATGTTGTCACAGACAGGGTTCCAGAAGAGAAGGCCCTATCAGAGTTGATGTTGTCACAGACAGGGTTCCAGAAGAGAAGGCCCTATCAGAGTTGATGTTGTCACAGACAGGGTTCCAGAAGAGAAGGCCCTGTCAGAGTTGATGTTGTCACAGACAGGGTTCCAGAAGAGAAGGCCCTATCAGAGTTGATGTTGTCACAGACAGGGTTCCAGAAGAGAAGGCCCTGTCAGAGTTGATGTTGTCACAGACAAGGTTCCAGAAGAGAAGGCCCTGTCAGAGTTGATGTTGTCACAGACAAGGTTCCAGAAGAGAAGGCCCTGTCAGAGTTGATGTTGTCACAGACAGGGTTCCAGAAGAGAAGGCCCTGTCAGAGTTGATGTTGTCACAGACAGGGTTCCAGAAGAGAAGGCCCTGTCAGAGTTGATGTTGTCACAGACAGGGTTCCAGAAGAGAAGGCCCTGTCAGAGTTGATGTTGTCACAGACAAGGTTCCAGAAGAGAAGGCCCTGTCAGAGTTGATGTTGTCACAGACAGGGTTCCAGAAGAGAAGGCCCTGTCAGAGTTGATGTTGTCACAGACAGGGTTACAGAAGAGAAGGCCCTGTAAGAGTTGATGTTGTCAGAGACAGGGTTCCAGAAGAGAAGGCCCTATCAGAGTTGATGTTGTCACAGACAGGGTTCCAGAAGAGAAGGCCCTATCAGAGTTGATGTTGTCACAGACAGGGTTCCAGAAGAGAAGGCACTGTCAGAGTTGATGTTGTCACAGACAGGGTTCCAGAAGAGAAGGCCCTGTCAGAGTTGATGTTGTCACAGACAGGGTTCCAGAAGAGAAGGCCCTGTCAGAGTTGATGTTGTCAGAGACAGGGTTCCAGAAGAGAAGGCCCTGTCAGAGTTGATGTTGTCACAGACAGGGTTCCAGAAGAGAAGGCCCTGTCAGAGTTGATGTTGTCACAGACAGGGTTCCAGAAGAGAAGGCCCTGTCAGAGTTGATGTTGTCACAGACAGGGTTCCAGAAGAGAAGGCCCTGTCAGAGTTGATGTTGTCACAGACAAGGTTCCAGAAGAGGCACTGTCAGAGTTGATGTTGTCACAGACAGGGTTCCAGAAGAGAAGGCCCTGTCAGAGTTGATGTTGTCAGAGACAGGGTTCCAGAAGAGAAGGCCCTATCAGAGTTGATGTTGTCAGAGACAGGGTTCCAGAAGAGAAGGCCCTGTCAGAGTTGATGTTGTCAGAGACAGGGTTCCAGAAGAGAAGGCCCTGTCAGAGTTGATGTTGTCACAGACAAGGTTCCAGAAGAGAAGGCCCTGTCAGAGTTGATGTTGTCAGAGACAGGGTTCCAGAAGAGAAGGCCCTATCAGAGTTGATGTTGTCACAGACAGGGTTCCAGAAGAGAAGGCCCTGTCAGAGTTGATGTTGTCACAGACAGGGTTCCAGAAGAGAAGGCCCTGTCAGAGTTGATGTTGTCAGAGACAGGGTTCCAGAAGAGAAGGCCCTGTCAGAGTTGATGTTGTCACAGACAGGGTTCCAGAAGAGAAGGCCCTGTCAGAGTTGATGTTGTCACAGACAGGGTTCCAGAAGAGAAGGCCCTGTCAGAGTTGATGTTGTCACAGACAGGGTTCCAGAAGAGAAGGCCCTGTCAGAGTTGATGTTGTCACAGACAGGGTTCCAGAAGAGAAGGCCCTGTCAGAGTTGATGTTGTCACAGACAAGGTTCCAGAAGAGGCACTGTCAGAGTTGATGTTGTCACAGACAGGGTTCCAGAAGAGAAGGCCCTGTCAGAGTTGATGTTGTCAGAGACAGGGTTCCAGAAGAGAAGGCCCTATCAGAGTTGATGTTGTCAGAGACAGGGTTCCAGAAGAGAAGGCCCTGTCAGAGTTGATGTTGTCACAGACAGGGTTCCAGAAGAGAAGGCCCTGTCAGAGTTGATGTTGTCACAGACAAGGTTCCAGAAGAGAAGGCCCTGTCAGAGTTGATGTTGTCACAGACAGGGTTCCAGAAGAGAAGGCCCTGTCAGAGTTGATGTTGTCACAGACAGGGTTCCAGAAGAGAAGGCCCTGTCAGAGTTGATGTTGTCACAGACAGGGTTCCAGAAGAGAAGGCCCTGTCAGAGTTGATGTTGTCACAGACAGGGTTCCAGAAGAGAAGGCCCTATCAGAGTTGATGTTGTCACAGACAGGGTTCCAGAAGAGAAGGCCCTGTCAGAGTTGATGTTGTCACAGACAGGGTTCCAGAAGAGAAGGCCCTGTCAGAGTTGATGTTGTCACAGACAGGGTTCCAGAAGAGAAGGCCCTGTCAGAGTTGATGTTGTCACAGACAGGGTTCCAGAAGAGAAGGCCCTGTCAGAGTTGATGTTGTCACAGACAGGGTTCCAGAAGAGAAGGCCCTGTCAGAGTTGATGTTGTCACAGACAGGGTTCCTAAAGAGGCACTGTCAGAGTTGATGTTGTCACAGACAGGGTTCCAGAAGAGAAGGCCCTGTCAGAGTTGATGTTGTCACAGACAGGGTTCCTAAAGAGGCACTGTCAGAGTTGATGTTGTCACAGACAGGGTTCCAGAAGAGAAGGCCCTATCAGAGTTGATGTTGTCACAGACAGGGTTCCAGAAGAGAAGGCCCTATCAGAGTTGATGTTGTCACAGACAGGGTTCCAGAAGAGAAGGCCCTGTCAGAGTTGATGTTGTCACAGACAGGGTTCCAGAAGAGAAGGCCCTGTCAGAGTTGATGTTGTCACAGATAGGGTTCCAGAAGAGAAGGCCCTGTCAGAGTTGATGTTGTCACAGACAGGGTTCCAGAAGAGAAGGCCCTGTCAGAGTTGATGTTGTCACAGACAGGGTTCCAGAAGAGAAGGCCCTGTCAGAGTTGATGTTGTCACAGACAGGGTTCCAGAAGAGAAGGCCCTGTCAGAGTTGATGTTGTCACAGACAGGGTTCCAGAAGAGAAGGCCCTGTCAGAGTTGATGTTGTCACAGACAGGGTTCCAGAAGAGAAGGCCCTATCAGAGTTGATGTTGTCACAGACAGGGTTCCAGAAGAGACACTGTCGGAGTTGATGTTGTCACAGACAGGGTTCCAGAAGAGAAGGCCCTGTCAGAGTTGATGTTGTCACAGACAGGGTTCCAGAAGAGAAGGCCCTGTCAGAGTTGATGTTGTCACAGACAGGGTTCCTGAAGATGATACAGTGGTTTCGTCATGGTTACCTTCTCCAGGAAGACCTACGTCCTTTACCCCTTTCATCAACAGACATACCAGTGTTTCATTTTAGTCCTATTGCACGGTCACCACAGCCATCCATATCTTGTTGTTTGCTTTAGATATATATTGTGTGGGAAGGGCGTAGGTCCACGTGTTCTCAGACAGGAAGGAAAGATGGAAATATAGATTTCAGATAAATGAATGTCTCTGGGCTCTGTAATGACAGCTGCCAAGTTAACACACGCATGTTGATATTGCCAGACTCTATTGATCTTGGGTTTAAGCTGTAGTGTTTGTGTTTGTGTTTGTACATTAGTTTATTTGTGTATGTCTTCGGAGTGATATCCATTTCGATAGTGCAAACACAGATTGCCCCAACGTCCAGCCACCCGATCCGGAGGCGCCATGTTTGCGTTCTGTTGTGATTGTACTCATTAAAGGCTGAGTTATTGATTGATATTTTAGCTTGTAATTGTTTGCCAACTGTCCACTGTATGAGCAATGGTATTGATATCTCTATATGATTGAGGCTGTTCTCCATCACCTATATCACATTGATCCTGTGGGCAACAACACATCCTGTTGGCCAAACACCTAGGCTGCATCTGTTGGCCAAACATCTAGCCTGAAATGATACACTCTTTCTTGGCCTAGTATTCTGTAATTGTTTCTCTCTCTCTCTCTGCCAAAGCAAGTGAAATAAACAATAAAAATGAACAGTAAACACTTCAAATGTCCTATTATGTGTATATATACACAGTGTTGTAATGATGTGCAAATAGCTAAACGTACATGTTACGAATCCCTTTGGCCCGACAATCTAGGGGGGATGGTAATGGGACCCGTAACACAACTCATGCAAATTATTATAGTGACAACGTAACAGTGAGAACAAAAATAACCACAGACAACTAAATTACTACCGTCAAACACTCAAGGTTTATTTAAAAACACACGGTAATGGGGGGAGCAGGAAAAGGGGCTGAGCGGGACCCAAGGAATGAAAGAATAATCCAAAAACACCCCTAAGCTAGACTAGCCTACTTCACAAACAGCTAACTAACTAACCAAACATACAGGGGGTGGTCCGCCCAGTTCTAACTAGTATTTATATAACAAAGTTTACCTACGGGTAGTGTATGCCCAAGGGCGACTTGTCTGGTTACCCCCTTTTCCCACCATCAAACAAACACTCAAACACCATAACCAAAACAATACTCACAGGTGGGGACAAAGTGACATGTAGATGCAAAACACACAAGCGATCTACAGACAGAAGGCATTTACAAAAGAGATTGAGCTGGGGAGACAACAACTGACAGGGGTTTTAAACCAAGGGAAAGGGACCGTGATTGGGTAAGGGAAAAGGAGCAGGTGTCTTCTGATTAGCGACTGATTGATGACTGATTGGGGAATGATTATTGTCACCTGTGAGTAGGGGAGAAGGAGAGAAAAGAAATACACACAGGATACACACAGAACACTTGTATCCGTAACAGTACAAAAGAGAAAATTAACATACATGTACTCTATTTCTCTCACTCCCTATCTATCATCTATCAGTCTGTCTGTCTGTCTGTCTGTCTGTCTGTCTGTCTGTCTGTCTGTCTGTCTGTCTGTCTGTCTGTCTGTCTGTCTGTCTGTCTGTCTGTCTGTCTGTCTGCCTGCCTGCCTGCCTGCCTGCCTGCCTGCCTGTCTGTCTGTCTGTCTGTATATCACTGCTGCATACACATGACTTAGAGTCACAGCCTTAACAGTGTAGGGAACACAACATGGAGTAAAAAATAACTCCATTTGCTTAATTATTTATTTGTTTACATGTACCTAAGTTTCTATTCTTGTCTGCTCTTGAATCTACTGAGAATAGAGACGAGAGTCTACCAGCCACACAAGTCTCTGTCACACAACCTTTTCCCCCTACAGTGTTGTGTCATGTTGTTGTCATATTTGCTTTCTATCTTATTGGCCCTCCACATGACCAGAATCCTGTTTGGTATCCGTGACGACAGCCAGAACAGATCCAGCTAGCCTTCTGGATATTAATGGGGAATGTAAACTCTCTCTCTCTCTCTCTCTCTCTGTGGCCTTTGGATATGGGAGAACTGCTATCTCTTCAGCTTCCTGAAGAGGAAAATAAATGGGGGAAGGAAGGTGGAGTGGAGAGGGTGGGAAGTGGAAAGAGATTTGTAATTGTTGGTGGACACGAAGCACACAGGGACACTTTAAAACTTTCCAACAGGCCCTAAGTTGACCCTGTCTGTGTTGAGCTGTAAAGAGACATAGAGAGACACATGGAGCTCACATTTATAGGCTATAATCTACGGGCATCTCTCATGTTGGTACACTGATGATCTGCAGTACTAGAATCAACTGAGGAGATCAAGTCTGTTTAGCTGTAAAGAGGGAGAGGGGATAGACAGACACCGATCAAACTTCTCTCCCCAACATGATGTGGCCAGGGTAGAGGAGGGAGAGGGGATAAGTTAGAGGAGAGAGGGGATAGGATAGAGGGGATAGGGTAGAAGAGAGAGAGGGGATAAGGTAGAGGAAAGAGGGGATAGGGGATAGAGGAGGGAGAGGGGATAGAGGAGGGGGAGGGGATAGGATAGAGGGGATAGGGTAGAGGAGGGAGAGGGGATAAGTTAGAGGAGAGAGGGGATAGGATAGAGGGGATAGGGTAGAAGAGAGAGAGGGGATAGGGGATAGAGGAGGGAGAGGGGATAGGATAGAGGGGATAGGGTAGAGGAGGGAGAGGGGATAAGTTAGAGGAGAGAGGGGATAGGATAGAGGGGATAGGGTAGAAGAGAGAGAGGGGATAGGGGATAGAGGAGGGAGAGGGGATAGACAGACACCGATCAAACTTCTCTCCCCAACATGATGTGGCCAGGGTAGAGGAGGGAGAGTGGATAAGTTAGAGGAGAGAGGGGATAGGATAGAGGGGATAGGGTAGAGGAGGGAGAGGGGATAAGGTAGAGGAGAGAGGGGATAGGATAGAGGGGATAGGGTAGAAGAGAGAGAGGGGATAGGGGATAGAGGAGGGAGAGGGGATAGAGGAGGGAGAGGGGATAGGATAGGGGAGAGAGGGGATAGGGGATAGAGGAGGGAGAGGGGATAGAGGAGGGAGAGGGGATAGGATAGGGGAGAGAGGGGATAGGATAGAGGGGAGAGAGGGGATAGGGGATAGAGGAGGGAGAGGGGATAGAGGAGGGAGAGGGGATAGAGGAGGGAGAGGGGATAGGATAGGGGAGAGAGGGGATAGGATAGAGGGGATAGGGGATAGGATAGAGGAGGGAGAGGGGATAGGATAGAGGAGGGAGAGGGGATAGAGGAGGGAGAGGGGATAGAGGATAGAGGAGGGAGAGGGGATAGGATAGAGGAGGGAGAGGGGATAGGATAGAGGAGGGAGAGGGGATAGAGGAGGGAGAGGGGATAGGATAGAGGAGGGAGAGGGGATAGGATAGAGGAGGGAGAGGGGATAGGATAGAGGAGGGAGAGGGGATAGAGGATAGATGAGGGAGAGGGGACAGAGGAGGGAGAGGGGATAGAGGAGGGAGAGGGGATAGGATAGAGGAGGGAGAGGGGATAGAGGAGGGAGAGGGGATAGGATAGAGGAGGGAGAGGGGAAAGGATAGAGGAGGGAGAGGGGATAGAGGAGGGAGAGGGGATAGAGGAGGGAGAGGGGATAGAGGAGGGAGAGGGGATAGAGGAGGGAGATAGGATAGGATAGAGGAGGGAGATAGGATAGGATAGAGGAGGGAGAGGGGATAGGATAGAGGAGGGAGAGGGGATAGGATAGAGGAGGGAGAGGGGATAGGATAGAGGAGGGAGAGGGGAAAGGATAGAGGAGGGAGAGGGGATAGAGGAGGGAGAGGGGATAGAGGAGGGAGAGGGGATAGGATAGAGGAGGGAGAGGGGAAAGGATAGAGGAGGGAGAGGGGATAGAGGAGGGAGAGGGGATAGAGGAGGGAGAGGGGATAGGATAGAGGAGGGAGAGGGGATAGAGGAGGGAGAGGGGATAGAGGATAGAGGAGGGAGAGGGGCACTGAGTGTGTAGTACAGCATGGTAGGACATGCTGAATCCTGCAACATCAGTCTTGTGTGTGTGTGTGCGTGTGCGTTTGCACGTGTGTGTGAGTGTGTGTTTGTTTGCGTACTTGTTTGCCTAGCTGGAGGGAGGGGGAGAGGGAGAGGTCGTGGAAACATTTAATTTATTATTGGAATGATTGGGTCACCGTCCTCATCAAAAACCTGGCTGGGCCCAATCCCACCAGCTGCTTGTTCAGTACTCGCTGTTTTGCTCTGTGATGTTTCAGGCCCTCTCTCGTCTCGACGTGGTCTCAAGGGGTGCTGTTAAGACAAGCGTATGCACACATGAGTCAGCGTGCTTGGCTGGGTGCTGTACGAGCTGTGTCCTGCCTCATGGGTAGAGGAGTTGGATCCATGTCTGGCCTCATCATGCTGGGGACAGGAGTTTTATCCATATCTGGCCTCATCAAGCTGGGGACAGGAGTTTGATCCACATCTGGCCTCATCATGCTGGGGACAGGAGTTTGATCCATATCTGGCCTCATCAAGCTGGGGACAGGAGTTTGATCCATATCTGGCCTCATCAAGCTGGGGACAGGAGTTTGATCCACATCTGGCCTCATCAAGCTGGGGACAGGAGTTTGATCCATATCTGGCCTCATCAAGCTGGGGACAGGAGTTTGATCCATATCTGGCCTCATCATGCTGGGGACAGGAGTTTGATCCATGTCTGGCCTCATCAAACTGGGGACAGGAGTTTGATCCATATCTGGCCTCATCAAGCTGGGGACAGGAGTTTGATCCATATCTGGCCTCATCAAGCTGGGGACAGGAGTTTGATCCACATCTGGCCTCATCAAGCTGGGGACAGGAGTTGGATCCATATCTGGCCTCATCATGCTGGGAACAGGAGTTTGATCCACATCTGGCCTCATCATGCTGGGGACAGGAGTTTGATCCACATCTGGCCTCATCATGCTGGGGACAGGAGTTTGATCCATATCTGGCCTCATCAAGTTGGGGACAGGAGTTTGATCAATGTCTGGCCTCATCAAACTGGGGACAGGAGTTTGATCCATATCTGGCCTCATCAAGCTGGGGACAGGAGTTTGATCCACATCTGGCCTCATCAAGCTGGGGACAGGAGTTTGATCCACATCTGGCCTCATCAAGCTGGGGACAGGAGTTTGATCCATGTATGTCTGGCCCCATAATTTTATCATAAATCTTGCCCTGGAGGCAGCTCTGCAGAGTGGTCACTAGCTGGCACAGCCACAAAGTCATAAAATGGTAGACCTCACCCTAATCTTAATCTTAACCCTAACCTTAACCACACTGCTAACCCTAATGCCTAACCTTAACCTACATTATTAGGATATAGACAATTTGGACTTTGCAGCTTGTCCATCTAGCGGAAATTGTGACGGTGACTGAGGGTTGACTGCGTTCCAACTGGGACCCTATTCCGTTTATACTACGTTTTGACCAGAACCCATAGGTTTCTAGGGCTTTCCTACAACCCACACGGCTTGGGACTGCATATGTCTCCCAAATGGCACCCTATTCTATTTAATGTGCACCAGGGCCCACCGGGGCCCACCGGGGGTCTTTGGTCAAAGCAGATCAAAAATAGTGCACTACAAAGGGAGAAAAGGGTGCCAGTTGGGACATAACCTCAAGGTGGCTGGACGGCAAAGAGTTCCTTCAGCAAAACTAGATCCTCGGGGTAGTAGTACACTACCAGACCTGGGTTCAAATAGTATTGGTTTTCTTTCTAAATAGTTCAGTTGCTCTAGATTGAGCTTGTCTGGTGCAATTTAATTAATGGTATAATCACACAAAAAGTGAAACCCCCGTCCATTTGGCACTCCAGGCATACTCAGTTAAATGCTCAATGGGTATAAAAGAAAACGAATACTTTTTGAACCCAGGTCAGGAGTAGTGAAATTACCATATCAAGGTCCTTGAAAACAAAATAATACATCAAACAAGATGTACATATACTGTAGTCCCCAGAGGAATTACACATAACAACATTCATTAAAACGCTTCATTCGAATGTCCAAAGTGGTCCTCCATCCAGCTGTGTCATGCTCCATCACCCATAACCATAACCACGACGTAAGACCCATGCCATCTGCTAAGCCGTGCCCAGAGAGGGTTATCATTCATCTGACTGGGGCCAACCCCCAGGAGACGACATCCATCCCAATAATGAATGAGATTATCTTCCTGTTAGTTGTAGAAGAGGCTATAACCCTAGAAGCTAGCAAGGCTAAGAAAACCCACCGACTGTGTCACAGTTGTATTTTCATCTGTATTGCCCTTGATCGTTATACAGAGAGACAACACGGTTTTGTACCCTGGATAGGAAACAATTCCAGCTTCATGTGGGTGGTGGTAGTCCAGCACGGGACAATGCACTACCACATAGCCTACAGCGGCAAAACACCGTTTTATGAAGATATTGGTTACTGCAACATTAGCGTCTCGAACATGATTAGTGGCACGACGGTCTAATCTAATGCCCAGGTCTGTAATGGAGACTACTGACTGACTGGGTCTAATCTAATGCCCAGGTCTGTACTGGAGACTACTGACTGACTGGGTCTAATCTAATGCCCAGGTCTGTAATGGAGACTACTGACTGACTGGGTCTAATCTAATGACCAGGTCTGTACTGTAGTCTACTGACTGACTGGGTCTAATCTAATGACCAGGTCTGTACTGTAGTCTACTGACTGACTGGGTCTAATCTAATGACCAGGTCTGTACTGTAGTCTACTGACTGACTGGGTCTAATCTAATGACCAGGTCTGTACTGTAGTCTACTGACTGACTGGGTCTAATCTAATGACCAGGTCTGTACTGTAGTAACCTACTGACTGACTGGGTCTAATCTAATGACCAGGTCTGTACTGTAGTCTACTGACTGACTGGGTCTAATCTAATGCCCAGGTCTGTAATGGAGCCTACTGACTGACTGGGTCTAATCTAATGACCAGGTCTGTACTGGAGACTACTGACTGACTGGGTCTAATCTAATGACCAGGTCTGTACTGGAGCCTACTGACTGACTGGGTCTAATCTAATGACCAGGTCTGTAATGGAGCCTACTGACTGACTGGGTCTAATCTAATGCCCAGGTCTGTACTGGAGACTACTGACTGACTGGGTCTAATCTAATGACCAGGTCTGTACTGGAAAGCTATCGCTTTCTCCTCAGAAAGTAAAGAAACCACCAACAGCTTTCAGAGGCTGAAACCTCTGACAGGGCACAATCAGCAGTCATATGTCCCAAAAGGCACCCTATTCCCTACATAATGGCACCCTATTCCCTACATAATGCACCCTATTGCCTACATAATGGCACCCTATTCCCTACATAATGCACCCTATTCCCTACATAATGGCACCCTATTGCCTACATAATGCACCCTATTGCCTACATAATGGTACCCTATTCCCTACATAATGCACCCTATTCCCTACATAATGTACCCTATTCCCTACATAATGCACCCTATTCCCTACATAATGGCACCCTATTGCCTACATAATGCACCCTATTGCCTACATAATGGCACCCTATTGCCTACATAATGCACCCTATTCCCTACATAATGCACCCTATTCCCTACATAATGCACCCTATTCCCTACATAATGCACCCTATTCCCTACATAATGCACCCTATTCCCTACATAATGCACCCTATTGCCTACATAATGCACCCTATTCCCTACATAATGCACCCTATTGCCTACATAATGGCACCCTATTCCCTACATAATGCACCCTATTCCCTACATAATGCACCCTATTCCCTACATAATGGCACCCTATTGCCTACATAATGCACCCTATTCCCTACATAATGCACCCTATTCCCTACATAATGGCACCCTATTCCCTACATAATGCACCCTATTGCCTACATAATGCACCCTATTGCCTACATAATGCACCCTATTGCCTACATAATGCACCCTATTCCCTACATAATGCACCCTATTCCCTACATAATGCACCCTATTGCCTACATAATGCACCCTATTGCCTACATAATGCACCCTATTCCCTACATAATGCACCCTATTCCCTACATAATGCACCCTATTGCCTACATAATGCACCCTATTCCCTACATAATGGCACCCTATTCCCTACATAATGCACCCTATTCCCTACATAATGCACCCTATTGCCTACATAATGGCACCCTATTCCCTACATAATGGTACCCTATTCCCTACATAATGGCACCCTATTCCCTACATAATGGCACCCTATTGCCTACATGATGCACCCTATTCCCTACATAATGGCACCCTATTGCCTACATAATTCACCCTATTGCCTACATAATGGCACCCTATTCCCTACATAATGCACCCTATTCCCTACATAATGGCACCCTATTCCCTACATAATGGCACCCTATTCCCTACATAATGGCACCCTATTCCCTACATAATGGCACCCTATTGCCTACATAATGCACCCTATTGCCTACATAATGGCACCCTATTGCCTACATAATGCACCCTATTGCCTACATAATGCACCCTATTGCCTACATAATGCACCCTATTCCCTACATAATGGCACCCTATTCCCTACATAATGGCACCCTATTGCCTACATAATGGCACCCTATTCCCTACATAATGGCACCCTATTGCCTACATAATGGTACCCTATTCCCTACATAATGCACCCTATTCCCTACATAATGCACCCTATTCCCTACATAATGGCACCCTATTCCCTACATAATGGCACCCTATTGCCTACATAATGCACCCTATTGCCTACATAATGGCACCCTATTCCCTACATAATGCACCCTATTCCCTACATAATGGCACCCTATTGCCTACATAATGCACCCTATTGCCTACATAATGGCACCCTATTCCCTACATAATGGCACCCTATTGCCTACATAATGGCACCCTATTCCCTACATAATGGCACCCTATTGCCTACATAATGGTACCCTATTCCCTACATAATGCACCCTATTCCCTACATAATGCACCCTATTCCCTACATAATGGCACCCTATTCCCTACATAATGGCACCCTATTGCCTACATAATGCACCCTATTGCCTACATAATGGCACCCTATTCCCTACATAATGCACCCTATTCCCTACATAATGGCACCCTATTGCCTACATAATGCACCCTATTGCCTACATAATGGTACCCTATTCCCTACATAATGCACCCTATTCCCTACATAATGCACCCTATTCCCTACATAATGGCACCCTATTCCCTACATAATGGCACCCTATTGCCTACATAATGCACCCTATTGCCTACATAATGGCACCCTATTGCCTACATAATGGCACCCTATTCCCTACATAATGGCACCCTATTCCCTACATAATGCACCCTATTCCCTACATAATGCACCCTATTGCCTACATAATGCACCCTATTGCCTACATAATGCACCCTATTCCCTACATAATGCACCCTATTGCCTACATAATGGCACCCTATTCCCTACATAATGGCACCCTATTGCCTACATAATGGTACCCTATTCCCTACATAATGCACCCTATTCCCTACATAATGCACCCTATTGCCTACATAATGGCACCCTATTCCCTACATAATGCACCCTATTGCCTACATAATGGCACCCTATTCCCTACATAATGCACCCTATTCCCTACATAATGGCACCCTATTGCCTACATAATGGCACCCTATTCCCTACATAATGCACCCTATTGCCTACATAATGGCACCCTATTCCCTACATAATGGCACCCTATTGCCTACATAATGCACCCTATTCCCTACATAATGGCACCCTATTCCCTACATAATGGCACCCTATTCCCTACATAATGCACCCTATTCCCTACATAATGGCACCCTATTCCCTACATAATGGCACCCTATTCCCTACATAATGCACCCTATTGCCTACATAATGGCACCCTATTGCCTACATAATGGCACCCTATTGCCTACATAATGGCACCCTATTCCCTACATAATGGCACCCTATTGCCTACATAATGGCACCCTATTCCCTACATAATGGCACCCTATTGCCTACATAATGGCACCCTATTGCCTACATAATGGTACCCTATTCCCTACATAATGGCACACTATTGCCTACATAATGGCACCCTATTGCCTACATAATGGCACCCTATTGCCTACATAATGCACCCTATTCCCTACATAATGCACCCTATTCCCTACATAATGCACCCTATTCCCTACATAATGCACCCTATTCCCTACATAATGCACCCTATTCCCTACATAATGCACCCTATTGCCTACATAATGCACCCTATTCCCTACATAATGCACCCTATTGCCTACATAATGGCACCCTATTCCCTACATAATGCACCCTATTCCCTACATAATGCACCCTATTCCCTACATAATGGCACCCTATTGCCTACATAATGCACCCTATTCCCTACATAATGCACCCTATTCCCTACATAATGGCACCCTATTCCCTACATAATGCACCCTATTCCTACATAATGCACCCTATTGCCTACATAATGCACCCTATTGCCTACATAATGCACCCTATTGCCTACATAATGCACCCTATTCCCTACATAATGGCACCCTATTCCCTACATAATGCACCCTATTCCCTACATAATGCACCCTATTGCCTACATAATGGCACCCTATTCCCTACATAATGCACCCTATTGCCTACATAATGGCACCCTATTCCCTACATAATGGCACCCTATTGCCTACATAATGGCACCCTATTCCCTACATAATGCACCCTATTCCCTACATAATGCACCCTATTGCCTACATAATGGCACCCTATTCCCTACATAATGCCCCTATTGCCTACATAATGCACCTATTGCCTACATAATGGCACCCTATTCCCTACATAATGGCACCCTATTCCCTACATAATGGCACCCTATTCCCTACATAATGGCACCCTATTGCCTACATAATGGCACCCTATTCCTACATAATGGCACCCTATTGCCTACATAATGCACCCTATTCCCTACATAATGGCACCCTATTCCCTACATAATGCACCCTATTGCCCTACATAATGCACCCTATTGCCTACATAATGGCACCCTATTCCTACATAATGCACCCCCTATTCCCTACATAATGGCACCCTATTGCCTACATAATGGCACCCTATTCCCTACATAATGCACCCTATTCCCTACATAATGCACCCTATTCCCTACATAATGGCACCCTATTGCCTACATAATGGTACCCTATTCCCTACATAATGCACCCTATTCCTACATAATGCACCCTATTGCCTACATAATGGCACCCTATCCCTACATAATGCACCCTATTGCCTACATAATGGCAACCCTATTCCCTACATAATGCACCCTATTCCACATAATGGCACCCTATTGCCTACATAATGGCACCCTATTCCCTACATAATGCACCCTATTGCCTACATAATGGCACCCTATTCCCCTACATAATGGCACCCTATTGCCTACATAATGCACCCTATTCCCTACATAATGGCACCCTATTCCTACATAATGGCACCCTATTCCCTACATAATGCACCCTATTCCCTACATAATGGCAACCCTATTCCCTACATAATGGCACCCTATTGCCCTACATAATGCACCCTATTCCTACATAGTGGCACCCTATTCC
>NW_024060430.1:192500-224537 GCF_016432855.1 Salvelinus namaycush | reverse complement strand
CCAGTGAATAACACCACACACTTTGTAATCTACAGAACATCATTACTGCCAGTGAATATGACCACCCACTTTCTAATCTTCAGAACACCATTACTGCCAGTGAATATCACCACCCACTTTCTAATCTACAGAACACCATTACTGCCAGTGAATATCACCACCCACTTTCTAATCTACAGAACACCATTACTGCCAGTGAATATGACCACCCACTTTCTAATCTACAGAAAACCACTACTGCCAGTGAATATCACCACCCACTTTCTAATCTATAGAACACCACTACTGCCAGTGAATAACACCACCCACTTTCTAATCTACAGAACACCACTACTGCCAGTGAATAACAACACCCACTTTCTAATCTACAGAACACCATTACTGTCAGTGAATATCACCACCCACTTTCTAATCTACAGAACACCATTACTGTCAGTGAATATCACCACCCACTTTCTAATCTACAGAACACCATTACTGCCAGTGAATATCCCCACCCACTTTCTAATCTACAGAACACCATTACTGCCAGTGAATAACACCACCCACTTTCTAATCTACAGAACACCATTACTGTCAGTGAATAACACCACCCACTTTCTAATCTACAGAACATCATTACTGCTAGTGAATATCACCACCCACTTTCTAATCTACAGAACACCATCACTGCCAGTGAATATCACCACCCACTTTCTAATCTACAGAACACCATTACTGCCAGTGAATATCACCACCCACTTTATAATCTACAGAACATCATTACTGCCAGTGAATATCACCACCCACTTTCTAATCTACAGAACACCATCACTGACAGTGAATATCACAACCCACTTCATAATCTACAGAACACCATTACTGCTAGTGAATATCACCACCCACTTTCTAATCTACAGAACATCATTACTGCCAGTGAATATGACCACCCACTTTCTAATCTACAGAACACCATTACTGCCAGTGAATAACACCACCCACTTTCTAATCTACAGAACACCATTACTGCCAGTGAATAACACCACCCACTTTCTAATCTACAGAACACCATTACTGCCAGTGAATATCACCACCCACTTTCTAATCTACAGAACACCATTACTGCCAGTGAATATGACCACCCACTTTCTAATCTACAGAACAACATTACTGCCAGTGAATATCACCACCCACTTTCTAATCTACAGAATACTATTACTGCTAGTGAATATCACCACCCACTTTCTAATCTACAGAACACCATTACTGCCAGTGAATATCACCACCCACTTTCTAATCTACAGAACATCATTACTGCCAGTGAATATCACCACCCACTTTCTAATCTACAGAACACCATCACTGACAGTGAATATCACAACCCACTTTATAATCTACAGAACACCATTTACTGCCAGTGAATATCACCACCCACTTTCTAATCTACAGAACATCATTACTGCCAGTGAATATGACCACCCACTTTCTAATCTACAGAACACCATTACTGCCAGTGAATATCCCCACCCACTTTCTAATCTATTGAACACCATTACTGCCAGTGAATAACACCGCCCACTTTCTAATCTACAGAACACCATTACTACCAGTGAATATCACCACCCACTTTCTAATCTACAGAACACCATTACTGCCAGTGAATATGACCACCCACTTTCTAATCTACAGAACAACATTACTGCCAGTGAATATCACCACCCACTTTCTAATCTACAGAATACTATTACTGCTAGTGAATATCACCACCCACCTTCTAATCTACGGAACACCATTACTGCCAGTGAATAACACCACCCACTTTCTAATCTACAGAACACCATTACTGCCAGTGAATAACACCACCCACTTTCTAATCTACAGAACACCATTACTGCCAGTGAATATCACCACCCACTTTCTAATCTACAGAACACCATTACTGCCAGTGAATATGACCACCCACTTTCTAATCTACAGAACAACATTACTGCCAGTGAATATCACCACCCACTTTCTAATCTACAGAATACTATTACTGCTAGTGAATATCACCACCCACCTTCTAATCTACGGAACATCATTACTGCCAGTGAATATGACAACCCACTTTCTAATCTACAGAACACCATTACTGCCAGTGAATATCCCCACCCACTTTCTAATCTACAGAACACCATTACTGCCAGTGAATATCACCACCCACTTTCTAATCTACAGAACACCATTACTGCCAGTGAATAACACCACCCACTTTCTAATCTACAGAAAACCACTACTGCCAGTGAATATCACCACCCACTTTCTAATCTATAGAACACCACTACTGCCAGTGAATAACACCACCCACTTTCTAATCTACAGAACACCACTACTGCCAGTGAATAACAACACCCACTTTCTAATCTACAGAACACCATTACTGCCAGTGAATATCACCACCCACTTTCTAATCTACAGAACACCATCACTGCCAGTGAATATCATCACACACTTTATAATCTAAGGAACACCATTACTGCCAGTGAATAACACCACCCACTTTCTAATCTACAGAACACCATCACTGCCAGTGAATAACACCACACACTTTGTAATCTACAGAACATCATTACTGCCAGTGAATATGACCACCCACTTTTTAATCTACAGAACACCATTACTGCCAGTGAATATCACCACCCACTTTCTAATCTTCAGAACACCATTACTGCCAGTGAATATCACCACCCACTTTCTAATCTACAGAACACCATTACTGCCAGTGAATAACACCACACACTTTGTAATCTACAGAACATCATTACTGCCAGTGAATATGACCACCCACTTTCTAATCTTCAGAACACCATTACTGCCAGTGAATATCACCACCCACTTTCTAATCTACAGAACACCATTACTGCCAGTGAATATCACCACCCACTTTCTAATCTACAGAACACCATTACTGCCAGTGAATAACACCACCCACTTTCTAATCTACAGAACACCATTACTGTCAGTGAATAACACCACCCACTCTCTAATATACAGAACACCATTACTGCCAGTGAATATCACCACCCACTTTCTAATCTACAGATCACCATTACTGCCAGTGAATATCCCCACCCACTTTCTAATCTACAGAACACCATTACTGCCAGTGGATAACACCACCTACTTTCTAATCTACAGAACACCATTACTGTCAATGAATAACACCACCCACTTTCTAATCTACAGAACACCATTACTGCCAGTGAATATCACCACCCACTTTATAATCTACAGAACATCATTACTGCTAGTGAATATCACCACCCACTTTCTAATCTACAGAACACCATCACTGACAGTGAATATCACCACCCACTTTCTAATCTACAGAACACCATTACTGCCAGTGAATATCACCACCCACTTTATAATCTACAGAACATCATTACTGCCAGTGAATATCACCACCCACTTTCTAATCTACAGAACACCATCACTGACAGTGAATATCACAACCCACTTTATAATCTACAGAACACCATTACTGCCAGTGAATATCACCACCCACTTTCTAATCTACAGAACATCATTACTGCCAGTGAATATGACCACCCACTTTCTAATCTACAGAACACCATTACTGCCAGTGAATATCCCCACCCACTTTCTAATCTATAGAACACCATTACTGCCAGTGAATAACACCGTCCACTTTCTAATCTACAGAACACCACTACTGCCAGTGAATATGACCACCCACTTTCTAATCTACAGAACATCATTACTGCCAGTGAATATCACCACCCACTTTCTAATCTACAGAACACCATTACTGCCAGTGAATATGACCACCCACTTTCTAATCTACAGAACACCATTACTGCCAGTGAATATCCCCACCCACTTTCTAATCTATAGAACACCATTACTGCCAGTGAATAACACCGCCCACTTTCTAATCTACAGAACACCACTACTGCCAGTGAATATGACCACCCACTTTCTAATCTACAGAACATCATTACTGCCAGTGAATATCACCACCCACTTTCTAATCTACAGAACACCATTACTGCCAGTGAATATGACCACCCACTTTCTAATCTACAGAACATCATTACTGCCAGTGAATATCACCACCCACTTTCTAATCTACAGAACACCATTACTGCCAGTGAATATCACCACCCACTTTCTAATCTACAGAACACCATTACTGCCAGTGAATATGACCACCCACTTTCTAATCTACAGAACATCATTACTGCCAGTGAATATCACCACCCACTTTCTAATCTACAGAACACCATTACTGCCAGTGAATATCACCACCCACTTTCTAATCTACAGAACACCATTACTGCCAGTGAATATCACCACCCACTTTCTAATCTACAGAACATCATTACTGCCAGTGAATATCACCACCCACTTTCTAATCTACAGAACACCATTACTGCCAGTGAATAACACCACCCACTTTCTAATCTACAGAACACCATTACTGTCAGTGAATTACACCACCCACTTTCTAATCTACAGAACACCATCACTGACAGTGAATATCACAACCCACTTTATAATCTACAGAACACCATTACTGCCAGTGAATATCACCACCCACTTTCTAATCTACAGAACATCATTACTGCCAGTGAATATGACCACCCACTTTCTAATCTACAGAACACCATTACTGCCAGTGAATATCCCCACCAACTTTCTAATCTATAGAACACCATTACTGCCAGTGAATAACACCGCCCACTTTCTAATCTACAGAACACCATTACTGCCAGTGAATATCACCACCCACTTTCTAATCTACAGAACACCATTACTGCCAGTGAATATGACCACCCACTTTCTAATCTACAGAACAACATTACTGCCAGTGAATATCACCACCCACTTTCTAATCTACAGAATACTATTACTGCTAGTTAATATCACCACCCACCTTCTAATCTACGGAACACCATTACTGCCAGTGAATATCACCACCCACTTTATAATCTACAGAACACCATCACTGACAGTGAATATCACCACCCACTTTCTAATCTACAGAACACCATTACTGCCAGTGAATATCACCACCCACTTTATAATCTACAGAACATCATTACTGCCAGTGAATATCACCACCCACTTTCTAATCTACAGAACACCATCACTGACAGTGAATATCACAACCCACTTTCTAATCTACAGAACACCATTACTGCCAGTGAATATCACCACCCACTTTCTAATCTACAGAACATCATTACTGCCAGTGAATATGACCACCCACTTTCTAATCTACAGAACACCATTACTGCCAGTGAATATCCCCACCCACTTTCTAATCTATAGAACACCATTACTGCCAGTGAATAACACCGCCCACTTTCTAATCTACAGAACACCACTACTGCCAGTGAATATGACCACCCACTTTCTAATCTACAGAACATCATTACTGCCAGTGAATATCACCACCCACTTTCTAATCTACAGAACACCATTACTGCCAGTGAATATGACCACCCACTTTCTAATCTACAGAACATCATTACTGCCAGTGAATATCACCACCCACTTTCTAATCTACAGAACACCATTACTGCCAGTGAATATCACCACCCACTTTCTAATCTACAGAACACCATTACTGCCAGTGAATATGACCACCCACTTTCTAATCTACAGAACATCATTACTGCCAGTGAATATCACCACCCACTTTCTAATCTACAGAACACCATTACTGCCAGTGAATATCACCACCCACTTTCTAATCTACAGAACACCATTACTGCCAGTGAATATCACCACCCACTTTCTAATCTACAGAACATCATTACTGCCAGTGAATATCACCACCCACTTTCTAATCTACAGAACACCATTACTGCCAGTGAATAACACCACCCACTTTCTAATCTACAGAACACCATTACTGTCAGTGAATTACACCACCCACTTTCTAATCTACAGAACACCATCACTGACAGTGAATATCACAACCCACTTTATAATCTACAGAACACCATTACTGCCAGTGAATATCACCACCCACTTTCTAATCTACAGAACATCATTACTGCCAGTGAATATGACCACCCACTTTCTAATCTACAGAACACCATTACTGCCAGTGAATATCCCCACCAACTTTCTAATCTATAGAACACCATTACTGCCAGTGAATAACACCGCCCACTTTCTAATCTACAGAACACCATTACTGCCAGTGAATATCACCACCCACTTTCTAATCTACAGAACACCATTACTGCCAGTGAATATGACCACCCACTTTCTAATCTACAGAACAACATTACTGCCAGTGAATATCACCACCCACTTTCTAATCTACAGAATACTATTACTGCTAGTTAATATCACCACCCACCTTCTAATCTACGGAACACCATTACTGCCAGTGAATATCACCACCCACTTTATAATCTACAGAACACCATCACTGACAGTGAATATCACCACCCACTTTCTAATCTACAGAACACCATTACTGCCAGTGAATATCACCACCCACTTTATAATCTACAGAACATCATTACTGCCAGTGAATATCACCACCCACTTTCTAATCTACAGAACACCATCACTGACAGTGAATATCACAACCCACTTTCTAATCTACAGAACACCATTACTGCCAGTGAATATCACCACCCACTTTCTAATCTACAGAACATCATTACTGCCAGTGAATATGACCACCCACTTTCTAATCTACAGAACACCATTACTGCCAGTGAATATCCCCACCCACTTTCTAATCTATAGAACACCATTACTGCCAGTGAATATCCCCACCCACTTTCTAATCTACAGAACACCATTACTGCCAGTGAATATCCCCACCCACTTTCTAATCTATAGAACACTATTACTGCTAGTGAATATCACCACCCACCTTCTAATCTACAGAATACCACTACTGCCAGTGAATATCACCACCCACTTTCTAATCTATAGAACACCATTACTGCCAGTGAATATCACCACCCACTTTCTAATCTACAGAACACCATTACTGCCAGTGAATAACACCACCCACTTTCTAATCTACAGAATACCACTACTGCCAGTGAATATCCCCACCCACTTTCTAATCTACAGAACACCACTACTGCCAGTGAATAACACCACCCACTTTCTAATGTACAGAATACCATTACTGCCAGTGAATATCCCCACCCACTTTCTAATCTACAGAACACCATTACTGCCAGTGAATACGACCACCCACTTTCTAGGAGTAATTGAGCTTCACTCCAGTAAATTACTGTTTAATCACACTGGCTGTCCCTCTTAGCACTGTTAGAAAGTTTTCCTAATAGCCATCACACTCTAATTACCAACCAAGAATAAGAGGCTTTCGCTTTAGGAAGTAAACTGCTGCAGTCTTGGGTTAGAAATAATTTAAAATACTTAATCTGTGTTTGATTGAGCTTGACTGGCGTAATGCAACAATGCAAGAGCCCCCAAACATGAAACGCCACACATCTGGAACGCTACATAAAACGCTAAAACTATTTGAAAGGTTTCAAATACTATTTGAACCCATGTTTAAGCTACAGTACTGTATCTCCACGCAGAGGCCTTGACTTGACTTACCACTTTAATAAATGGATTTAATAAAGGTATCACTAGTCACTTTAAATAACGCCACTTTAATAATGTTTAAATATCCTACATTACTCATCTCATATGTGTATACTGTATTCTATACCATCTACTGCATCTTGCCTATGCCACATGGCCATCACTCATCCATATATTTATATGTACATATTCTTATTCCATCCCTTTACCTTTGTGTGTATAAGGTAGTCGTTGTGAATTTGTTAGATTACTTGTTAGATATTACTGCACTGTCGGAACTAGAAGCATAAGCATTTCGCTACACTCGTATTAACATCTGCTACCCATGTGTATGTGACCAATAAAATTTGATAAGATTTGATTTGACAACACTGTAAATAGACAAAATATGACATTTGAATGTCTTTATTCTTTTTGAACTTTTGTGAGTGTAATATTTACTGTTCATTTTTTCTATTGTTTATTTCACTTTTGTTCATTATCTATTTCACTCGCTTGGCGATGTAGACATGGTTCACGTGCAAATAAAGCCACTTAAATTGAGAGAGAGAGAGAGAGAGAGAGAGAGAGAGAGAGAGAGAGAGAGAGAGAGAGAGAGAGAGAGAGAGAGAGAGAGAGAGAGAGAGAGAGAGAGAGAGAGAGAGAGAGAGAGAGAGAGAGAGAGAGAGAGAGAGAGAGAGAGAGAGAGAGAGATTATGATTGTATTGTCATGTCCCCTTCTCCAAGCCGAGATGTTACTGGGGACATTATTAATGCCAGGCAATTTGATTCAGCTCCCTGGGCCGTCTCTGTGGCTGATTCAGCTCCCTGGGCCGTCTCTGTGGCTGCATCCCAAATGGAACCGTCTTCCCTACATAGTGCAGTACTTTTGGGCAGGGGCCTATGGGCCATGGTCAAAAGTAGTGAACTATATAGGAAATAGAGTGCCTTTTGGGATGCACCCTGAGTCGCTCTGTGGCATGGACAAATGGTGTGTGTGGTGCCTCGAGGCCCAAGGCCCTCTTTAGGGGGTGGGCAGGAGAGGGTGGGCAGAAAGGTGTGTGTGGTCTGCCCCCATCCCAGGGGTGGCGGGTGAGGGTGGGTAGCCTTGTGATATCAGCCACCATGACTCATGGGTAATGGGATTAGCAAAGGGAAGGAATGTTTAAACTCAAAGAAGGGAGTGAAGGAGGGAGAGAAGGAGAGAAGGAGGGGAGGGAGGGAGAGAAGGAGGGGAGGGAGTGAAGGAGGGAGGGAGAGAAGGAGGGGAGGGAGGGAGGGAGACATTAGTAATTTGTTTAACCAAGCTGATGCTGATATTGATGCTCCATCATAGAAGTAATAAAAGTGACACACACAGAGAGAGGAAAAAGACTGGGGCCAAATGATCTTGAGTCCGTAATTTTAGAGCCGGTCGTCAGGCGGCACGCCGCTCAGCAGCAGACTCCTCTCTTGGTCCTCCACGGCCAACCCAGGCCGCACTTTAGATGAATTATTGAAATAGGTTCCATATCAGCCAGAGAAACACAGCATTAATATGTGATGGTGTCATATTAAGCTGCAGGTGGATGGAAGATTGCAACAACCGAGGAATGGAGTCTAAATGGTTGTTGTGCACCAGGCACTAGACAGTCAGCGACAGGGTTGCAAAGGGTCGGGAAATTGGGAAATTTTCCATGGGAAGTTCAGCCTGGGAATTTGGGGAATTTCGCTTAAATTCATCAAAAAGAAAACAGTGAACCTTTTTTGTGGGATACACATAAGGCAATTCTAGGTCTTGTGCATATTTTGGTTAAACTATCCCCAATTCAATGGAATTGCAACCCTCTGCATGCACAGTGCATTCTTCCCTCACATGTACAGCTGATTCTCAAGATCTTGCACACTAATGAGATGCTATTGAGCCCACACTATTACACTGTCTGAGCCAAGGACTAATTGCTTTCTAGTTTTGATTACAATACTGGGTCGGGTGAATATATTTTATATCACATACATTATTTTTTGTTAAGTAGTAAATAGTAGCTACAGCAAAGTGTGTTAAAATCATTTCTAACTTGTTAACAATTTCTGCTAGTTAGTTTTTGCTACCATGTGGGTTTTAGCTTGCTTGACCCTGCTAACTGAGGAGTGTTAATTCACCTGTTTCCATACATGTTTCATTTTAAAGCATTTATTTTACAAAATAGTTATTTAATCTATCAACTCTCGAGATTAGGCTGGCAGTTAAAAAAAAAAAAATGTATTACACCTTTATTTAACCAGGTAGGCTAGTTCAACAAGTTCTCATTTGCAACTGCGACCTGGCCAAGATAAAGCATAGCAATTCGACACATACAACAACACAGTTACACATGGAATAAACAAAACATACAGTCAATAATACAGTAGAAAAAAGAAAACAAAAAGTCTATATACAGTGATTGCAAATGAGGTAAGATAAGGGAGTTAAGGCAATAAATAGGCCATGGTGGCGAAGTAATTACAATATAGCAATTAAACACTGGAATGGTAGATGTGCAGAAGATGAATGTGCAAGTAGAGATACTGGGGTGCAAAGGAGCAAGAAAAATAAATAAATACAGTATGGGGAGGAGGTAGATAGATGGGCTGTTTACAGATGGGCTATGTACAGGTGCAGTGATCTGTGAGCTGCTCTGACAGCTGGTGCTTAAAGCTAGTGAGGGAGATATGAGTCTCCAGCTTCAGTGATTTTTGCAGTTCGTTCCAGTCATTGGCAGCAGAGAACTGGAACGGAAGGCGGCCAAAGGAGGAATTGGCTTTGGGGGTGACTAGTGAGATATACCTGCTGGAGCGCATGCTATGAGTGGGTGCTGCTATGGTGACCAGTGAGCTGAGATAAGGCGGGGCTTTACCTAGCAAAGACTTATAGATGGCCTGGAGCCAGTGGGTTTGGCGACGAGTATGAAGCGAGGGCCAACCAACGAGAGCGTACAGGTCGCAGTGGTGGGTAGTATATGGGGCTTTGGTAACAAAACGGATGGCACTGTGATGGACTGCATCCAATTTGTTGAGTAGAGTACTAAATACTAAAGTGCCTATGTCACGTTCCTGACCTGTTTTCTGTTGTTTGGTATGTGTTTATTGGTCAGGGCGTGAGTTTTGGGTGGGCAGTCTATGTTTTCTGTTTCTATGTTGGTTTTGGGTTGCCTGGTATGGCTCTCAATTAGAGGCAGGTGTTTGACGTTTCCTCTGATTGAGAGTCATATTAAGGTAGGTTGTTCTCACTGTTTGTTTGTGGGTGATTGTTTCCTGTGGCTGTGTTTGTTGCACCATACGGGACTGTATCGTTCGTTCGTTTTGTTTGCAGTCAGTACTTGTTCGTTCGTTCTTCGTTACGTGTAAGTTCGTAGTCCAGGTCTGTCTACTTCGTTTTGTTGTTTTGTAAAAGTATCAAGTGTTTTTTCGTGTTTGTCTTAGTCTTTCTAATAAATCATTATGTATTCACAACCCGCTGCACGTTGGTCGAATCACTACTCCTCCTCTTCGTATGAAGAGGAGGAGGAACACCGTTACAGAATCACCCACCAAACCCAGATCAAGCAGCGGGTTAACGGACAGCGCACAAAGCAGGATTTCTGGTCTTGGGAGGAGATCATGGAAGGAAAAGGACCATGGGCTAAAGTTGAAGTTAATCGCCGCCCATGGGAACAGCTGGAGGCAGCTCGGAGAGCGGAGGAAACCGGAGAGAGGAACCGGCGTTATGAGGGGACGCGTCTAGCACGGAAGCCCGAAAAGCCCGCAAGTACAACCCAAAAATTTCTTGGGGGGAGGCTAAGAGGTAGTGGGCCGAGGGCAGGTAGGAGACCTGCGCCCACTTCCCAGGCTAACCGTGGAGAGCGGGAGTACGGGCAGACACCGTGTTACGCAGTAGAGCGCACGGTGTCTCCTGTACGTGTTCATAGCCCGGTGCGGGTTATTCCACCTCCCCGCACTGGTAGGGCTAGATTGGGCATTGAGCCAAATGTCATGAAGCCGGCCCTACATATCTGGCCACCAGTACGTCTCTTTGGGCCGGCTTACATGGCACCAGCCTTACGCATGGTGTCCCCGGTTCGCCTACATAGCCCGGTGCGGGTTATTCCACCTCCCCGCACTGGTCAGGCTACGGGGAGCATACAACCAGGTAAGGTTGGGCAGGTTCAGTGCTCAAGGGAGCCAGTACGCCTACACGGTCCGGTATATCCGGCGCCACCTTCCCGCCCCAGCTCAGTACCACCAGTGCCTACACCACGCACCAGGCTTCCAGTGCGTCTCCAGAGCCCTGTTCCTCCTCCACGCACTCTCCCTGTGGTGCGTGTCTCAAGCTCAGTGCCTCCAGTTCTGGCACCACGCACCAGGCCTACTGTGCGCCTCAGCAGGTCAGAGTCGGCTGTCTGCCCAGCGCCGTCTGAGCCATCTGTCTGCCCAGCGCCGTCTGAGCCATCTGTCTGCCCAGCGCCGTCTGAGCCATCTGTCTGCCCAGCGCCGTCTGAGCCATCTGTCTGCCCAGCGCCTTCTGAGCCATCCGTCTGCCCAGCGCCTTCTGAGCCATCCGTCTGCCCAGCGCCTTCTGAGCCATCCGTCTGCCACGAGCCATTAGAGCCGTCCGTCAGTCAGGAGCCGCTAGAGCCGTCCGTCAGTCATGAGCTGCCAGAGCCGCCAGCCAGTCAGGAGCTGCCAGAGCCGCCAGCCAGTCAGGAGCTGCCAGAGCCGCCAGCCAGTCAGGAGCTGCCAGAGCCGCCAGCCAGTCAGGAGCTGCCAGAGCCGTCAGCCAGTCAGGAGCTGCCAGAGCCGCCAGCCAGTCATGAGCTGCCCTCCAGTCATGAGCTGCCCTCCAGTCATGAGCTGCCCTACAGTCATGAGCTGCCCTACAGTCATGAGCTGCCCTACAGTCATGAGCTGCCCTACAGTCATGAGCTGCCACTCAGTCCGGAGCTGCCACTCAGTCCGGAGCTGCCACTCAGTCCGGAGCTGCCACCCAGTCCGGAGCTGCCACCCAGTCCGGAGCTGCCACCCAGTCCGGAGCTGCCACTCAGTCCGGAGCTGCCATTAGTACAGAGTTGTCCCTCTGTCCTAAGCTACCTCTCTGTCCGGAGCTACCTCTCTGTCCTGAGCTACCACTCTGTCCTGAGCTACCACTCTGTCCTGAGCTACCTCTCTGTCCTGAGCTACCTCTCTGTCCTGAGCTGTCTCCTCTATGTAGGAGGGGCCTTAGTGAAGGTTCCTGGACCATGGTCGGGGGCGAGGGTCGCCACTCAAAGGACGCTAAGGAGGGGGACAAAGACAGTGGTGGAGTGGTGTCCTCGTCCACCGCCGGAGCCGCCACCGCGGACAGATGCCCACCCAGACCCTCCCCTTGAGTTGTAGGGGTGCGCCCGGAGTTCGCACCTTGAGGGGGGGGGGTTCTGTCACGTTCCTGACCTGTTTTCTGTTGTTTGGTATGTGTTTATTGGTCAGGGCGTGAGTTTTGGGTGGGCAGTCTATGTTTTCTGTTTCTATGTTGGTTTTGGGTTGCCTGGTATGGCTCTCAATTAGAGGCAGGTGTTTGACGTTTCCTCTGATTGAGAGTCATATTAAGGTAGGTTGTTCTCACTGTTTGTTTGTGGGTGATTGTTTCCTGTGGCTGTGTTTGTTGCACCATACGGGACTGTATCGTTCGTTCGTTTTGTTTGCAGTCAGTACTTGTTCGTTCGTTCTTCGTTACGTGTAAGTTCGTAGTCCAGGTCTGTCTACTTCGTTTTGTTGTTTTGTAAAAGTATCAAGTGTTTTTTCGTGTTTGTCTTAGTCTTTCTAATAAATCATTATGTATTCACAACCCGCTGCACGTTGGTCGAATCACTACTCCGTTACAGCCTATAAAAACATCCAATAGTCAAAGGTATATGAAATACAAATGGTATAGAGCGAAATAGTCGACGCGTCATAATTCCTATAATAATGACAACCTAAAACGTCTTAACTTCTTAACTGGGAATATTGAAGACTCATGTTAAAAGGAACCACCAGCTTTCATATGTTCTCATGTTCTGAGCAAGGAACTTAAACGTTAGCTTTTTTACATGGCGCATATTGTACTTTTACTTTCTTCTCCAACACTGTGTTTTTGCATTATTTAAACCAAATTGAACATGTTTCATTATTTACTTGAGACTAAATTGATTTTATTTATGTATTATATTAAGTTAAAATAAAAGTGTTCATTGTTCATTCAGTATTGTTGTAATTGTCATTATTACATACTGTATATATTGTCACGATCGTCGTAAGGAATGGACCAAGGTGCAGCATGGTAGTCGTACATATTCCTTTTAACAAATGAACACCGGACAAAAACAACAAAATCAATGAAATGTGAAGCTAAACAACTAGCGCTGACAGGCAACTAAACATAGACAAGATCCCACGAATAACAATGGGGAAATGGCTACCTAAATATGATCCCCAATCAGAGACAACGATAAACAGCTGCCTCTGATTGGGAACCATATCAGGCCACCATGTAATACACCTAGATGACCCACCCAAGTCACTATCACGCCCCAACCAACACAGAGAATAAACAGCTTACTATGGTCAGGGCGTGACATATATATAAAAATTGGCCGATTAATCAGTATCAACTTTTTTTGGTTCTCCAATAATCGGTATCGGCGTTGAAAAATCATAATCGGTTGACCTCTACCAGGGAGAAGACATGGAAACCTGAGAGGAAGACAACCAAAGCTTAAGTTTCTAGACTCATTTTACAGATGTATGTTGAAAACGTTTTTGGGAGATGCGATGGATCATTGGGGATCATTCAATATTCCCTTTCTTTTGTTGTTCAGTGAAATCATCCCATGTGACGAGTCAACTCATTTAATTAAAGATCAATTCGTAACAATTTAAAAAAAAAATGTATTTCTATTGGAAGGATTTAATCATTTGCAATTATGTCTACTTATGATAAGGTAAAATGTTTATGTTTCTGTCTCCATACTATATGGTAAATGTATCCAATGCAAAAAACATCTACATTTAAATGGTATTAATATGAATTTGCATATGTTTACATTAATTCCCATATATTCCCATTAATTCCCAAATATTCCCGTTAATTCCCACAGAAAATTTCCACCTCTGAATATTCCCCAAAATGTGCAACCCTAGTCAGCGATCTTGATTAGGGCTCAGGAGAAAACAGAGGCTGGTTTGTGGTGGTGGTAATGTCTGGTCACATTAGCAGATGACTCTTCTTTCTCATTGTCTTTCTGCCTCTTTCTCTCTGCCTCTCTCTCTGCCTCTCTCTCCCTCTGCCTCTCTCTCTCTGCCTCTCTCTCTCTCTCTCTGCCTCTCTCTCCCTCTGCCTCTCTCTCTCTGCCTCTCTCTCCCTCTGCCTCTCTGCCTCTCTCTCTCTCTCTCGCCCTCTCTTTCAATATCAATTTAAGGGCTTCATTGGCATGAGAAATATATGTTTACATTGCCAAAGCAAGTGAAATAGATAATAAAGAAAAGGGAAATAAACTGTATTAAAATGATCTCACTCTGTCTCTGTCCCACATAGCTCTGCTCTGGGGTTGTGTTTGTGTGATGAAGTCAGTGAGTGGTTAATGTGGCGGCTGCTACTTTACAACCTTACGCTCCACTCCTGTCCTGCTGTGCTGCTGTGAAGCTCAACCTCAGCATTGCCACTCAGTCAGCAGCGTGGCCCAGATAGTGTACTAAGTAGGGAATAGGGTGCCATTAGGGATGCAACCTATATATCAGCCACTTGGATAATCTCTATGAGGCTTTCAGAGCTAAAAGGTGGTGTATCTCAGAGATATGTACAGTTCAGTATTCCAAGGGCTTACTAGGGGGGATAATCACATGATATGGTATGTTATGTAATGTTATGTTTACTGAGAGATAGTGGTTGTGTGTGAAGCAGAGGAGTCCTGTTGGAGACTAGAGGACATGTTGAAGGGTTGGGGTCAATTCCATTTCAATTCCAGTCAATTCAGGAAGTACACGGAAGTACACATTCCAATACCAATTCTCTTCAATGCTTTTCAATGAGGAACACTTTGAATTGGAATTGTAGTTTGGTTTACTTTCTGAATTGACTGGAATTGAAATGGAATTGACCCCAACCCTGACATGTTGAAGGTCAGGTGAGTGTATAAGGTAGGCTGTGTCTATTAGTTTGGTTTCTAGTGGGGCGTTATACTGTATCATGTATTTTTATCATGTAATAAAGTGATTTGGATACTGTACTTACAGTGCAGACTTTAAGACTGGCTTGGGGTGCCACACTCCATTTATCTACACCGGACTTAAGGCAGGAGGTCACGATTGGTGCTGTTCTTAATGGTAAGATATACCGTATCATATTGTAATAAACTGTAAACTGTACAATGAAAAGATAAGCAGCACAAGACTCCTCCTTCTTTAAACTGTAGGTGTTAATATCCCCGAGAGGAAGAGAGATTCTTATAAAGAGCATCACACAGAGCATCACACAGAGCATCACACAGAGCATCACACATATCACAGAGATAGACCACTAACTGGGTCATCCTCTACGTCAGGCAGGCGAGAATAGAGAAACACATGCACACACACACACACACACACACACACACACACACACACACACACACACACACACACACACACACACACACACACACACACACACACACACACACACACACACACACACACACACACACACACACACACACACACACACACACAGTATAGATTTGCCCCAGAAACATTAAGCCAAGTTTTGTTTTCAAGCCTTTGATCAGTCCAGTCAGTGCTACAGATATACAGTCAGACCAAGAGCCTGGTGGTAGACACTGGAAAAACATTGTTCTTTAGAGTGACACATATTCAATACAACTTATCATAGACACATAACGACACTGTTTGGTGCAGTGTTCCATAGCTGTCAAAATGCTGACTGTGGTGGAAATATGTACGTATGCATATTTGTCATTGGGTGAGGAGAGTAGTGAATGAGTGTTTCAACCCAGTGCTGCTCCTGGATTAAAGTCCTTCATCTGTACATAATTCCTCAGGACTGATGCCTCCTTGAATTTATACTAAGCAGAGCAGCTATGGGATTTTGTATAGTCATTTATGCTGCTGCTGTTGATGATCCATACCTGCCCTATTTTGCGTTTTTAAAGATAAACATATCCTTCAGAAAATATCCCAGGCAACAGGTCTTCAGTAGACATAACACCACGTCGAGACGCCAAGCAATCTCAGCACTACTAACCTCTAGACTACAAAGGGCTCAAGGTACATAACTGAAGCACATTTTGAATGCAATACGCCTCTCCACATCTTCTAACATTAATATCCACTGTCCCTAAAAAGCCTCTCAACTGATGGAGGAAAAAACATGATAAATCCTCCTTAATGACGAGGCTGGGCCTGGAGCCGTCTGGTAGAGACTGGATATTCCCTTGAAGTGGCCCAGTGGGAGTGCTTCGTGCTGGGCTGTGTTCCGAGGGAGCCTGGGCGGGAGGGGGCTCTCTAAATCCTTCCTCCAGTGGAGAGTGAGTGAGAGTAAGAGCGAGAGAGGGAGAGAGAGCAAGAGAGTGGCCCTCCCTGGGGGCCCCATTAGAGTGATGACATGGTGGGGGTCTGGGGGCTGACCAGCACTACTACTCACGCCTGCATGAACACACAGGGGCCGGCAGTGGCCAAACTGCTCTCTGGGGGGGGGGGGGGGGGGCACGGGAGGGGGGAGATGAGAAGAGGGGAGGAAGGGAAAGAGGAGAGACATTGCCTCTCTCTAACTCTCTAGAACCCAGCTTACAGTATCCAGGGGCTGAGTCAGTGAAAGGTAAAGTGTAGTGAGGTGCATCTCTTTAATGGAACCCATCTACTGAGCATCTGCTCTCTGTGCCCTTCCTCTCCCCCTCTAGCTCAGGAGGCTGAGGGGACTTACAGCCCACTGAAGTTAGAACAGTTGAAGCCATCTTAGAAACAGCTGGTTACATAGGACTGTTTAATGATATAATCTTTACTGTTGATGACAAAATAGCATTCTTGAGTGAAAAATCTGATATTCCTAGCCCAGTATTATGGTGAGGTCTATTTGTCTCTAAGTTCAGACATCAGTTTATTGTAGCACATCCTTGTCTAGTCTACTTCATCTCTGCCTATTCTTCCCCCAACAGAGTCAACCATGCTAATGGCTTCCCCTGCCTGGTATTGTACCAAAGGAAGAATACAAGTAGGATTTCTGTTGATAGTGTAACGATTCTTCATTATACTTGAAAAAAATTTGCACAGAGCCTGCAGTAGGGTTCAATTTATCTCATCACATTAATAGAAATTGCTTTAAATATGTTTTTTTTTATCAGGTAATCAAAAGAGACACCTCTCCTGAACTTCTCTGCTATAATGAAAAATAATATGCACAGACAGCCAAGGACGCACACACGCGCGGGCACACACACACGCACGCACACGCACGCACACACACACACACACACACACACACACACACACACACACACACACACACACACACACACACACACACACACACACACACACACACACACACACACACACACACACACACACACACACACACACCTGAAGTTCTCTTGGCCAGAGAGAGGCTAGGGAAAGGTCTCTCCAGTGAGTGAGTCCCATCACCTGGCCTGCATGAAAGTAGGCAGCACAGTGACAGAACAACTCACTGTCAAGCTACCACAAGTGATGTCCTCATGGGACAGTGGAGAGACTACTGTGTGTGTATGTGTCTGCGCTTGTGTGTGTTTGTGTGTGTGTATGGGTGTGTATGTGTGTGTGTGTGTATGGGTGGGTGTATGTGTGTGTGCGCGTGTGCGCGCGTGCGCGCTTGTATGTGTGTGTGTGTGTGTATGTGTGTGCATGTTTGTGTGTGTGTTACTGAGGTAACTGTGTGGAAATCTCAGGAAGACCAGCCAGGCAAAAAGAAAGACACCCAGCCATATACAATAGTGAGCACCAGTCTCTTAGTCATTTCAATACACAGTGACCCTGAAAAGCAACACAAGCTGTGCATTGAAACTAACTGACTGGGCATTCTAAGAGAAAACGAGAATAACTAACTGACTGGGCATTCTAACAGAGAACAAGAAGAACTAACTGACTGAGCATTCTAACAGAGAACAAGAAGAACTATCTGACTGGGCATTCTAAGAGAGAACGAGAATAACTAACTGACTGGGCATTCTAAGAGAGAACAAGAAGAACTAACTGGCTGGGCATTCTAAGAAAGAACGAGAAGAACTATCTGACTGGGCATTCTAAGAAAGAACGAGAAGAACTATCTGACTGGGCATTCTAAGAGAGAACAAGAAGAACTAACTGACTGGGCATTCTAAGAAAGAACGAGAAGAACTATCTGACTGGGCATTCTAAGAGAGAACAAGAAGAACTATCTGACTGGGCATTCTAAGAAAGAACGAGAAGAACTAACTGACTGGGCATTCTAAGAAAGAACGAGAAGAACTATCTGACTGGGCATTCTAAGAAAGAACGAGAAGAACTATCTGACTGGGCATTCTAAGAAAGAACGAGAAGAACTATCTGACTGGGCATTCTAAGAGAGAACAAGAAGAACTATCTGACTGGGCATTCTAAGAAAGAACGAGAAGAACTAACTGACTGGGCATTCTAAGAGAGAACAAGAAGAACTATCTGACTGGGCATTCTAAGAAAGAACGAGAAGAACTATCTGACTGGGCATTCTAAGAGAGAACAAGAAGAATTCTAAGAAAGAACGAGAAGAACTAACTGACTGGGCATTCTAAGAGAGAACAAGAAGAACTAACTCTCTGGGCATTCTAAGAAAGAACGAGTAGAACTATCTGACTGGGCATTCTAAGAGAGAACAAGAAGAACTAACTGACTGGGCATTCTAAGAAAGAACGAGAAGAACTATCTGACTGGGCATTCTAAGAAAGAACGAGTAGAACTATCTGACTGGGCATTCTAAGAAAGAACGAGAAGAACTATCTGACTGGGCATTCTAAGAAAGAACGAGAAGTACTATCTGACTGGGCATTCTAAGAAAGAACGAGAAGAACTATCTGACTGGGCATTCTAAGAAAGAACAAGAAGAACTATCTGACTGGGCATTCTAAGAAAGAACGAGAAGGCCAGCCTGATCACCAGAAATAGGTGGCGATTTCAGACTTTTGGAAAGATCCTGAGAACGTTGATATATGCCGTCCTTAGCGCTCACAAAGAAAATAAAAACAATTTCCCAGCACAGAGGGAAAACTGTTGATGCTCGGAGCTGGAGCTGTTTAGACCACTGATCCACCGCAGTCCACAATGCTCTAGCAAGCTGTGACAGTACTGATGATAGCACCTTGTTTTTAATTATTTACTTTTAAGCCTTCCCCAAACCATAGCCCTAACCTTAACCACTCAGAATTCATATCTAACTTAACCCTTTGAGTTCTGTTTTAACCCTGTGACCAAGCGGAATTAACCCTGTAACCACGCGGAATTAACCCTGTAACCACGCGGAATTAACCCTGTAACCACGCGGAATTAACCCTGTAACCACGCGGAATTAACCCTGTAACCACCAATAAATGCAAAAATAGACGGTACTGTAACAGAGAGAGACATGAGGGTATATCTGTCAGAGGAAAACCTGGTCTATCATATTTCCCTTTCACTCACTGACCCGCATCAAAGGCAGAGTCAGCTACTTTATACTGGGGTTTATTCCTTTTGGCTGTGACACCGTTGGTGATAAGACAGTGCTGACATCGCTCTCAGACACAAGAGCAGCATATGGTTTCTTCATCAGAAGTCACTTTGAAAGGACTCAATGTCAAACGTCAGAGTCAAAGGGCAAATAAAGAGGCATTGTATCACAATACTAGACCTCCAATGGTGGACATTGTCAGGATCAATATATTGAGATTCAAGTTGGGTGGATTCAAGCTTTGTTCAAATATGATTCATGTCAACATACTTTTGCTGATTGTATTGACTACTCAGGAGTGATGTTGTTGTGTAAAACCAATAATTCTATACACCAGGCAATATCATCATCATCATCATCATCATTATCTCCATAATAGCTGATGAAAAGTCAACACTCAACTCAACAGTGACATAACTACAAGCCTCACGTCTGAGCCTGGCAGATCTGACTGGTGCTATTTAAGGAAGAAAGGTAATTCTAAATGGAATCCACTCGCAGGCATTAAACTGCGTTGACGATCTGGAGCAAAGTCCCTAATCATAAGAGACAGATTGCAAATGGGAATGTGTGACGTCATGTCGTCTACCAAGTTCCACTTATCTATCATTTAAAGTTTCTAACAGGTCAACATAGTATTTATGCTGCCTTTGAGATAGCGTTTTCTGAATCAAGCTGTGCTAACTGAAGGATCTCCACGGCCAACAATGGGACTTGCCTTTTGCATCATGGGGCAACATGGAAATTTAAATTACTGGCAAGCTACAAACAGCATAGCTTTGACCATAATATCTGACATTCAAACAACAGTTTAGCCATATTGAATTTAGCCATATTGAAAATGCTTGTAAGTGGCTGTCTTGAGGTAGCTAGATTATCTTGTCTCCCTTGTCTTCCCTGTCTGTTTCAATGTGTTTCAACCTTTATGGAAAACAAACAGGGTAAATTATACCTGTGCCATCTGGCATCTGTCAGAGTGGAAGTAGTCTCTTGTGACAGATTGCACAGCGCCCACAAGAGATTTGACCATGGGTGCCAGAATAGTGTGTGAGACGACATACTTTGTGTGTGTGTACTCTAGTCAAACTCACAGATGTCCCTGAGACAGACAGACAGACAGACAGACAGACAGACAGACAGACAGACAGACAGACAGACAGACAGACAGACAGACAGACAGGCAGGCAGACAGGCAGGCAGGCAGGCAGGCAGGCAGGCAGGCAGGCAGGCAGGCAGGCAGGCAGGCAGGCAGGCAGGCAGGCAGACAGACAGACAGACAGACAGACAGGCAGGCAGGCAGGCAGGCAGGCAGGCAGGCAGGCAGGCAGGCAGACAGACAGACAGACAGACAGACAGACAGACAGACAGACAGACAGGCAGGCAGGCAGGCAGGCAGGCAGGCAGGCAGGCAGGCAGGCAGGCAGACAGACAGACAGACAGACAGACAGACAGACAGACAGACAGACAGACAGACAGACAGACAGACAGACAGACAGACAGACAGACAGACAGACAGACAGACAGACAGAAAATACTACCTGAACGAGAGAACATTACCCACTGGGCATAGACGTAAGTTCAACGTCTAGTTTTGATTTACATTTCGTTCAGTTGTCAACTAACGTGAATTCAACGTGAAATCAACAAAACATTTCACCATGTCGTTGGATTTAGGTCAAAAGTTGGGTGAACAAAAGACGGAAATTGACTTTACGTTGATGACTTTTGCAAATCCAATTAGTTTTCCACGGTGATTCAACGTCATCACATATATTTTTGACACTGAAACCAGTTTTTGCCCAGTGGGTAGTGTGCACAACAGTGACATTGACACCAGTTTTTGCCCAGTGGGTAGTGTGCACAACAGTGACAGTGAAACCAGTTTTTGCCCAGTGGGTAGTGTGCACAACAGTGACTTTGAAACCAGTTTTTGCCCAGTGGGTAGTGTGCACAACAGTGACATTGAAACCAGTTTTTGCCCAGTGGGTAGTGTGCACAACAGTGACAGTGAAACCAGTTTTTGCCCAGTGGGTAGTGTGCACAACAGTGACATTGAAACCAGTTTTTGCCCAGTGGGTAGTGTGCACAACAGTGACATTGAAACCAGTTTTTGCCCAGTGGGTAGTGTGCACAACAGTGATAGTGAAACAGTTTTTGCCCAGTGGGTAGTGTGCACAACAGTGATAGTGAAACCAGTTTTTGCCCAGTGGGTAGTGTGCACAACAGTGACAGTGAAACCAGTTTTTGCCCAGTGGGTAGTGTGCACAACAGTGACAGTGAAACCAGTTTTTGTCCAGTGGGTAGTGTGCACAACAGTGATAGTGAAACCAGTTTTTGCCCAGTGGGTAGTGTGCACAACAGTGATAGTGAAACCAGTTTTTGCCCAGTGGGTAGTGTGCACAACAGTGACAGTGAAACCAGTTTTTGCCCAGTGGGTAGTGTGCACAACAGTGACAGTGAAACCAGTTTTTGTCCAGTGGGTAGTGTGCACAACAGTGACAGTGAAACCAGTGTTTGCCCAGTGGGTAGTGTGCACAACAGTGACATTGAAACCAGTGTTTGCCCAGTGGGTAGTGTGCACAACAGTGACAGTGAAACCAGTGTTTGCCCAGTGGGTAGTGTGCACAACAGTGACAGTGAAACCAGTTTTAGCCCAGTGGGTAGTGTGCACAACAGTGACAGTGAAACCAGTTTTTGCCCAGTGGGTAGTGTGCACAACAGTGACAGTGAAACCAGTTTTTGCCCAGTGGGTAGTGTGCACAACAGTGACAGTGAAACCAGTTTTTGCCCAGTGGGTAGTGTGCACAACAGTGACAGTGAAACCAGTGTTTGCCCAGTGGGTAGTGTGCACAACAGTGACAGTGAAACCAGTTTTTGCCCAGTGGGTAGTGTGCACAACAGTGACAGTGAAACCAGTTTTTGCCCAGTGGGTAGTGTGCACAACAGTGACAGTGAAACCAGTGTTTGCCCAGTGGATAGTGTGCACAACAGTGACAGTGAAACCAGTTTTTGCCCAGTGGGTAGTGTGCACAACAGTGACAGTGAAACCAGTTTTTGCCCAGTGGGTAGTGTGCACAACAGTGACAGTGAAACCAGTGTTTGCCCAGTGGGTAGTGTGCACAACAGTGACAGTGAAACCAGTGTTTGCCCAGTGGGTAGTGTGCACAACAGTGACAGTGAAACCAGTGTTTGCCCAGTGGGTAGTGTGCACAACAGTGACAGTGAAACCAGTGTTTGCCCAGTGGGTAGTGTGCACAACAGTGACAGTGAAACCAGTGTTTGCCCAGTGGGTAGTGTGCACAACAGTGACATTGAAACCAGTGTTTGCCCAGTGGGTAGTGTGCACAACAGTGACAGTGAAACCAGTGTTTGCCCAGTGGGTAGTGTGCACAACAGTGACATTGAAACCAGTGTTTGCCCAGTGGGTAGTGTGCACAACAGTGACAGTGAAACCAGTGTTTGCCCAGTGGGTAGTGTGCACAACAGTGACAGTGAAACCAGTGTTTGCCCAGTGGGTAGTGTGCACAACAGTGACAGTGAAACCAGTGTTTGCCCAGTGGGTAGTGTGCACAACAGTGACAGTGAAACCAGTTTTTTGCCCAGTGGGTAGTGTGCACAACAGTGACAGTGAAACCAGTGTTTGCCCAGTGGGTAGTGTGCACAACAGTGACAGTGAAACCAGTGTTTGCCCAGTGGGTAGTGTGCACAACAGTGACAGTGAAACAGATAAACAGGGGTTCAGTTCTAACCCCAGAGAGTGACAATAACACATCAGGAAATGTCAGTCAACTGAAAAGTGTTTATGTATGCAAAATTGCAACAACAAGAGGCAGATTTGAAAGGGGATTTCTTGTGTAAAGGAGGTCTGAAACACATGAAGGGGTTAGCCAACTGTAATCCAAGTCAGAGAAAAAGCATCAAATCTAAGTGTAGATGAATGATTACTCTGGGTACTACCAACCTTTCCTTTACATGAATCAATGATGAATGGGTGGGTGGTGAATGGTTGATGAAGTTAACCTGAGTACATCCAGTGACCATATGACATGGCAAAACCCACCAGTCTTTTATTAATGAGTCAGACACAGCAAAGCCTGGGCAGTGGGTACAGCCACAACACACACAAAAACACACACACAGCCACAGGATGCTATCTCCTACTATATGTTTTATTCAAAGCAACAGCGTGGACGCTTGGCTGATCCAAAGGAAAAGAGACTCAGTAATGGGGGTAGCACTACATCAGATATGAGCAACGAAAAGACCACTAAGAAAAAGTAGAAAATTGTAAACAAGCTCTTGTGAAACAACTTCATTAAATCACTTTTAACCAAATAAACAGAGGATTCTGTGGATTAAATTCAGTAACTCTCTCTCTCTTCAGCATATATATCTCTCTCTTTTCACCATATCTCTCTCTCTCTCTCTTCAGCATCTCTCCCTCTCTTTCTCTCCATAATGTTTAAGGCTTTATTGTTTTGACAAACAGCAAAGTCAGCCAATCCCAAGGTAGAATTACCTGCCCTGATAAACAGAAGGACCAATTCAAATAGATACAGCCAAACTACTGGTAACAATGTTTACCATTGCAAGCCTCTGGAGTCTCCTAAACATTTCTAGAGGTAAACCTTTTGCTGCCACCTCTAGTGAGCTGAAAACTAAATGTAATTTAGACCATTAAATTTCATTTATAGCTTCCCAAAATTAATATCTAACTGAAAGACATAATATAACCAACAGCACATGGATCAGCTTTAAATTCACTATATGAGAAATTGGTGATGTATTTGGAGCCTTGAAATAAAGTCCCATTTCCATTTCCAATGTTGTTTTCATAGATTATAACCAAGGGTGGTTTGGACTGAGATGGTAATTCTAAGGGACAGTGGAGCCATGTCAGAATGTAAGATGATTTGTCATCTGTTTCATACTATCAAGGTTCCCTCCACTCAAAAGTCTACTCCCTTTAACATCTAAAGCCCAAGTTTTGCCAAAGAATTGAAATGATGGCCTACTGAAAGTCACCATTACATGAGTCTCAAATAGGTCCATAAAAGTAGATTTTGTATCTCTTAAAGGAACATTTATTAAATGAAACCTTAACTTATTGTGACACAATGAGAGACTATAAAGTGTAGGTAGTCAGATGAAGGGAAGTATTAGGCTGTCCTCATTTTTTTCCTTTTTGTTCAAGTCAAGGAGAAAACTTTTGAGTGATGTGGAATCCCATTGGTGCTCCCAGTCCCCAGTCTTCAAGATTGTTTGTTGAGGTCCAGTAGTGTTGCAGAAATGAGTGTCTGAGTCGGTGAGGCAGACAGGCTAACTGACGCAAATACCCAGGGGTAACTTGACTAAACAATTCATCAGCCTGCTAGCCAGTATAATGGAATTCCATTGAAAAGATTAAGTCAAGGATCACCGGGGTAATAGACACTATTACTTATCCACTTCTTCAGTCTCACCGTCAACTGTAAGAATTCTGGGCCAATGATGGGGGGGCTGGAACATAATTCTATTTGTACTTCATTTGTACTTTGCAAATTGATGCAAGAAGCCTAAACAGATATTGTATTTGACAAAAAACAATCATTTCAAACCTAGATTACATTGGTACACGATCACATATGTCTCTCTATTTATGAGTGGAAATACATCGGAATAGATTTCCTAAATTAAAATAATTTTGAGCTGAATTCCTAGTGATTTTACAGTCTTTTATGTGCAAAAATGAAGAAAAATAAATGTGCTCAGAAAACTTTGGGTGGCCAAATAAAATCGTCAGCTGGCCACCAGTTGACGATCCCTGCTCTAGGATTTACTGAAGTTATTCCTAATTTTCAGCTTGCCTTTCATCACTCTCGGCATTGCCAGATTCCTAACATAGAAATAAACCTAGTGACCAGGCAGGTATACAGTGCTTTCAGAAAGTATTCACACCCCTTGACTTTTTCCACATTTGTTGTGTTACAAAGTGGGATTAAAATTGATTTAATTGTCATTTTTGTAAACGATCTTTAAAAAATACTTTGTAATGTCAAAGCGGGGAAAAAATTCTAACATTTGTAGAAAATCCATGAAAACACAAAAACAAATATATCTTGAATAGGTAAGTGTTCAACCCCCTTAAGTCAATACATGTTAGAATCACCTTTGGCAGCGATTAGAGCTGTGAGTCTTTCTAGGTAAGTCTCTAAGAGCTTTACACACCTGGATTGTGCAACATATGCCTATTATTCTTTTCAAAATTCTTCAAGCTCTGTCAAATTGGTTGTTGATCATTGCTAGACTACCATTTTCAGGTCTTGCCATAGATTTTCAAGCAGAATTATGTTGAGAGAAAGAGAAACCTGCACACTGCTCCTGCTAGTATCACTGTTCTTTATTAAGCTAACGTATCGGCCTCAAGGCCTCTGACAAAGGCAGAATGTCCACGTGTACGAGGATAGTGGAAATGTAATCAAAGCCTACTGGATGACAACCTGTTTCTAACCAAGACAAAGGATTTTATAACAGATTTATTCCTGCATAACATAGGTACAGCAGATCCCCTTTCTGTATGGTACACTTTTAAATGTACCTTTAGGAGGTCATGCAATTCAATATTAATCTTTAAATACAAAAACAATTTTGTTCAAAAGAGAACTTCTTGATGCAATTAAAGCCTTTAGGCCAGGGAAAACTCCAGGGCTGGATGGCATACCAGTTGAGGTATATGAAACTTTTTTATTTACTCAAAGATCCACTATTAGCGTGTTTTAACCACTCCAAAAACAATTGTGAACTATCAGGTACTCAGCAAGAAGGTTTGATTTCACTATTACTGAAACAGGACCCAGGTGGTAAGTATAAAGATCAAGTCTATCTAAAAAACTGGAGGCCCCTTACACAAAAATCCTAGCAAAATGCATAGCACATAGAATTAACAAGGAGTTATTGGATATTATTCATCCTGATCAGACAGGTTTTTTTTATATGGATGATACATTGGAGATAATATAAGACAAGTACTGGAAACAATAGAACACTATGAAAAATCTAGGAAAACAGGTCTGTTATTCATAGCATATTTTGAAAAGGCTTTCGTTAAAGTATGACTAGACTATTTTAATTTAGGAGAATTTCTTACACAATGGGTTAAAGTTATGTATAGTAACCCCAGCCGTAAAATAATAAATAATGGCTACTTCTCAGAAAGTATTAAACTGTCAAGAGGAGTAAAACAAGGCTGTCCACTGTCGGCATATCTATTTATTATGACCATCGAAATGTTAGCTATTAAAATCAGATCCAACAATAATATAGAGGGGCTAGGAATCCAGGGCTTAAAAACAAAAGTGTCATTGTACACTGACAACTTAAATTTCCTGTTAAATCTGCAATCTGGATCCCTGCACAGCCTTATAGAGGATCTGTTAGGAATTTTGTTTATAAATAATTAAAACAAATTCTAGCTTTAGATAAAACTATAACTAATTGAACTCTGCACGCCTGGTGAAAAGAGATTTGTGTTGTGGGTTATAAAATAAGCAGAAAGGGTCGTTAAACTATGGTTGAACTGACCCAACTTAGCCCTGGGGTGTTTAGATAAGGCTGTGGGTAACTTTTTAGGTCTTCCATTATCTTGAGTTGTCTGCTAAAGTGGTAATAAATTATAGTGAGCCTTCAGGATAATAGATTATATTGTGTGTCATGTGTGTGCGCTGTGAAGTTGGAATGAACTTTTGAACCTGTTTTCTATTTGTCAGGACAATGAGACTTATTCTGTAACCTATGACGTCATATCTTGTATATAAACCTGTTGTTTATGATCAAATGGGAGCGTGCTCCGAGAATAAATTATATTATCTAATTTTAATAAGAATGTATCCTGTCTATTTTATGTTAATAAGTATCTTACAAATTCTTATAAATAGACAGATTGAATTTAATTAATGAGTACATTAGAGGAATAATTTAATTCCACTAACAGGATCTAGATCATTTTTCTAACCTTTCAGGGGTACAACCGAACTATGATTGTCACGTTCTGACCCTAGTTGGGTGGGCATTCTATGTGTTGTGTTTCTATGTTGGGTTTAATGTGTTGCCTGATATGGTTCTCAATTAGAGGCAGGTGTTTGACGTTTCCTCTGATTGAGAACCATATTAAGGTAGGCTGTTCTCACTGTTTGTTTGTGGGTGATTGTCTTCCGTGTCTGTATGTATGTTCGTACCACACGGGACTGTAGCGTTGGTTTGTAGTCTGTACCTGTTCGTGCGTTCTTCGTGTATTTGTAAGTTCTCATGTTTTAGGTCAGTCTACGTCGTTTTGTTGTTTTGTAATTTTCCAAGTGTTTTTCGTGTTCGTCTTTAAATAAATTCATTATGTATTCACAACCCGCTGCATTTTGGTCTGATCCCTACTCCTCCTCTTCAGACGAAGAGGAGAGAAACCGTTACAGAATCACCCACCCACAAAGGATCAAGCAGCGGGGAAAAGGGCAGCGACAGCAACAGCAGAAATCTCAGGACTCCTGGACATGGGAGGAGATTTTGAACGGAGAAGGACCCTGGCCACAGGCTGGGGAGTATCGCCGCCCCAAAGCTGAGCTGAAGGAAGCGAAAGCTGAGCGGCGGCGATATGAGGAGGCAGCAAGGCAGCGCGACAGGTACGAGAGGCAGCCCCATAATTTTTTTTTGGGGGGGGGGGGGGGGGGGGGGCTAGAGAGGAGTGTGGCTAAGCCAGGTAGCAGACCTGAGCGCACTCCTCGTGCTTATTATAAGCAACGCGTCACTGGTCAGGCACCGTGTTATGCGGTTAAGCGCACGGTGTCGCCAGTGCGTGCCCATAGCCCGGTGCGCTATAGGGCAGCCCCCCGAAAGTGTCGTGTGAGTGTGGGCATCCAGCCGGGGCGTATTGTGCCTGCTCAGTGCGTCTGGTCTCCGGTACGCAGTTTCGGTCCAGGGTATCCTGCGCTGGCTCTGCGTGCTGTGTCTCCGGGGCGCTGGGAGGGTGCAGTGCGTCCTATGCCTACGCTTCGCTCGTACCGGGCAAATGTGGGAGTGGAGCCTAAGGGAGAGGTGCGCGTAGTAGGCACTAGATCTCCAGTGCTCATCCACAGCCCGGTTCAACTTGTGCCTGCACTCTGGAGGGTACGGGCTGGAGTAGTATTCCAGCCTGGGGGAGTGGTGCCAAGGCTGCGCACCAGAGCTCCAGTGCTCCCTCACAGCCCGGTCCTTCAGGTGCCTCTTAACATCAAGCCTCCTGTAGGTCTCTCCAGCCTGGTGGGTCCTGTGGCAGCCCCACGCACCAGGCTGTCTCTCCGTCTCCTCCCTACAGGTGTGCCCGTCTGTTCCGAGCCGTCAGAGCTGTCCGTCTGTCCCGAGCCGTCAGAGCTGTCCGTCTGTCCCGAGCCGTCCAGCCAGCACCAGCCAGAGCCATCCAGCCAGGACCAGCCAGAGCCGTCCAGCCAGGACCAGCCAGAGCCGTCCAGCCAGGACCAGCCAGAGCCGTCCAGCCAGGACCAGCCAGAGCCGTCCAGCCAGGAGCCGCCAGAGCCAGCCAGTCAGGAGCCGCCAGAGCCAGCCAGTCAGGAGCCGCCAGAGCCAGCCAGCCAGGAGCCGCCAGAGCCAGCCAGCCAGGAGCCGCCAGAGCCAGCCAGCCAGGATCCGCCAGAGCCAGCCAGCCAGGATCCGCCAGAGCCAGCCAGCCAGGATCCGCCAGAGCCAGCCAGCCAGGAGCCGCCAGAGCCAGCCAGTCAGGAGCCGCCAGAGCCAGCCAGTCAGGAGCCGCCAGAGCCAGCCAGCCAGGATCCGCCAGAGCCAGCCAGCCAGGATCCGCCAGAGCCAGCCAGTCCGGAGCGGTCCCTCAGTCCGGGGCTGCCCCTAAGTCCAGCGGGACCCATGTCTAGGGTTCCCAGTCCAAGGTCGGTGGCGAGGGTCGCCACCTTGAGGAGGCCACAGAAGCGGACAAAGACAAGGGTGAAGTGGGGTCCACGTCCTGCGCCAGAGCCGCCGCCGCGGACAGATTCCCACCCAGACCCTCCCCTATAGGTTTAGGTGGTGCGGTCGCAGTCCGCACCTTGGTGGGGGGGGGGGGGGGGGTACTGTCACGTTCTGACCCTAGTTATTGTGTTAATCCTTTGTTTTTTGGTCAGGACGTGAGCTGGGTGGGCATTCTATGTGTTGTGTTTCTATGTTGGGTTTAATGTGTTGCCTGATATGGTTCTCAATTAGAGGCAGGTGTTTGACGTTTCCTCTGATTGAGAACCGTATTAAGGTAGGCTGTTCTCACTGTTTGTTTGTGGGTGATTGTCTTCCGTGTCTGTATGTATGTTCGTACCACACGGGACTGTAGCGTTGGTTTGTAGTCTGTACCTGTTCGTACGTTCTTCGTGTATTTGTAAGTTCTCATGTTTTAGGTCAGTCTACGTCGTTTTGTTGTTTTGTAATTTTCCAAGTGTTTTTCGTGTTCGTCTTCGTCTTTAAATAAATTCATTATGTATTCACAACCCGCTGCATTTTGGTCTGATCCCTACTCCTCCTCTTCAGACGAAGAGGAGGAGAGAAACCGTTACAATGATAAATGTACCATATTGCGTATTGGATCGCTAAAAAAAAAAAACTTTCACATTACTTTGTAGTAACTGTTTTAAAGTCACCATTGGCCTCATGGTGAAATCCCTGAGAGGTTTCCTTCCTCTATGGCAACTGAGTTAGGAAGGACGCCTGTATCTTTGTAGTGACTAGGTGTATTGATACACCATCCAAAGTGAAATTAATAACTTCACCATGCTCAAAGGGATATTCAATGTCCGTTTTTTATTTTTTACCCATCTACCAATAGGTGCCCTTCTTTGCTCCCTGGTCTTTGTGGTTGAATCTGTGTTTTAAATTCACTGCTCAACTGAGGGACCTTGTATATAATTGTTTGTGTGGGGTACAGAGATGAGGTAGTCATTCAAAAGTCATGTTAAATACTATTATTGCACACAGAGTGAATCAAATGCAACTTATTATGTGACTTGTTAAGCACATTTTTACTCCTGAACTTATTTAGGCTTGCCATAACAAAGAAGTTGAATACTTATTGACATTTCAGCTTTTCATTTTTAATTAATTTGTAAAACAAAAAACATGTTTTAACATAATTCCACTTTGACATTATGGAGTATTGTGTGTAGGCCAGTGACACAAAATCTAAATTGAATGAATTTTAAATTAAGGCTGTAACACAATAAAATGTGGAAAACGTCAAGCGGTGCGAATACTTTCTGAAGGCACTGTAGCTGACTGTAGCCAGTGGTTCTACATACAAATGTAGGATCTTAATTTAAGCCAGTCTCTTGTAATTAATGGACATTTTTGTAGAGGTTCATACATTTTTCGTAAAGGAAAATCAAGTCTGAATTTTCAAAGTGGAAATTATGTTTTTAAACCTCAAATACACTACAAGTTTAAAATGTCCTGCATCTGTAGGATGAGGCAATGAATGGTACAAAATGCTCTTCTCCGCTCCTGTCCAGCACCTAGCCAGAACTCTTGTTGACCAAGCAGGTAGCAGCCTGACTCTAGCCAAAGCCCCTAGGCCCTAGTTGACCAAGCAAGTATCCTGCCACAAGGCTGAAGCCTGGCATAGTACCATGAAGAGTCTGCCCAGCCATCAACATTCTCCTGTCCTGCCCAGCACCACCTAGCCACATAACGTCAGAGAGACATTACCCTCCCTGCTCTGCTCTGTAACTGGAGGCGTTGTGATGGCTGATGGTTCTGACACGGAAGAGCTTCTCTCTCTCCTC